>NC_056733.1:945628588-945928588 GCF_019279795.1 Protopterus annectens
CGTCACAGCATGAAGTTATGGGAAAGAGTAGTGGAAACTAGGATAAGAAGGGACATGATGATTAGTGATCAGCAGTATGGTTTCAAGCCGGGAAAGAGCACTACAGATGCAATGTTTGCTCTGCGAGTATTGATGGAGAAGTACAGAGAAGGTCAGAAGGAGTTGCATTGTGTTTTTGTAGACGTAGAGAAAGCATATGACAGGGTGCCTAGAGAGGAGTTGTGGTATTGCATGAGGAAGTCGGGAGTGTCAGAGAAGTATGCAAGCTTCCAAAATGATCAAGAGGCATGACACTCAAACAACCAGAATAAGGGATAAGGTGTGAAAGCAGGTAAAACCAGAATAAGGGATAAGGTGTGAAAGCAGGTAAAACCAGAATAAGGGATAAGGTGTGAAAGCAGGTAAAACCAGAATAAGGGATAAGGCGTGAAAGCAGGTAAAACCAGAATACGGGATAAGGTGTGAAAGCAGGTAAAACCGGGATAAGGTGTGAAAGCAGGTAAAACCGGGATAAGGTGTGAAAGCAGGTAAAACCAGACCTTAGACGATTTTATGAGTGCCCGTAGTTTTTTGCTAATACTGATCAGAGATGCCTTCCCTTTTTGGGATTTTGCTCTATCATGTAGTAGCTTCCTCCTTCTATTGTATAGTTTGTTTATGGCTGGGGTCCACCAGACAGGACGTCTGCCTTTGGTGGATTGGGTCTTGGTTTTACTTGGGATTGCATGATCCATGCATTCCTGAAGGTGTTCATAGAATGCGTTTATAAAGGATTCTGTGGTCTGGGCCGTATTTTCCACAGGCCCGGGGGCTTTGAAGGATTCCACCTCGTTTTTGAGGAGAGTGAAATTTGCTTTAGAGAAGTTTTTCACTGTGGTTTTCAGGGCAGGGGGTGGAGTCGGGATGTGAATATCCAGTGACATTAGTTTACGGTCTGATCTTACCAGTGAGGGATACACTTCTGGTCTGGAGCATAGAGTCCCCATGTTGGTGATGATCAGGTCCAGTACGTTTTCCCCTCTTGTGGGAGTGGTAACAAGTTGTTCCATAGCATTTGAGCTTATAAATTCTAGGAACCTTTGGGCTAGGGTGTTGGAGCTAGAGTAATGCTCCCAAGTCTATGTTTGGGTAGTTGAAGTCGCCCAATATAATGGTGTTTGGAGAGACCTTCATATTTTTCAGTGTTCTCAGGAAGGCCGAGTGGGGTTCCTGGGTTTGGGAGGGTGGTCTGTAGCAGGCTATAAACTGGAAGGCAGTTTTACCCACTATTAGTTGCACATGGATAGTCTCTGATGCTTCCTGCTGTGTCACCAACCTGGAAGTGTGGGAATCTTTGACGAATATTGCTACTCCCCCTCCTTTTGTGGTTCGGTCCAAGTTTTGGGGCCGAAAAGCATGGTATGAGGTATAACCTGGTAGTGCTGGGGTGCTCTCGGGAGCCTTGAACCAGGTTTCTGTTACTGCACAAATATAGATGTTCTCCATGCTAAGGAGAGTTTCGAAAAGGCATCTTGAGGTTTAGACTTCTGGCGTTGAGTAGCATTACTCTAGTTTCTTATCCCTTGTGATACCTATGGAGGTGGGTTTGTCTTTTGAGCCTTGCCTTAAAAAGGCACTATGGGGGTAGCAAGAGCCTTTGCCAATATCCGAAAGCCCAGGGGTGACAGGTGCAAGCCGTCCCTAGTGAAGCATCGTGGCTTGTCGAGCATGTCATCCCAAGCTGACAGGCATTGGATCCCCTTTGAATGACACCAATACTTAAACCAATTGTTGAAATTGATCGTCTTGCCTTCATATTGTGGCATCATTCTTGGTGAGGGTAAGATGCTACTCAAGGTCAGGGTCATACAGGCCTGGGCTACATGCTCAGAGAGCTCCTCTATGTCTCTTTTCATGTAGTCCAGGGAGGTACGTCTCAGGTCATTCACACCAGCATGGACAATGACCGAGTCATATTTGTACTTGCCTTGGAGTGACCTGAGTGCTTGTGTTATGTGGCGGATCCTAGCGCCCGACAGGCAGCTCACTGTGACCTTCTCCTTGTTCAGCCTGGTGAGCGGGACGTCAGTGTGCCTGACGATAGAGTCACCTATTACAAGTGTATCAGGTGTGTTGTTTAGCCTTAAGGGCCTGTGACTGTTCGGCACAATGGCTTTGTGAGCTATGTGTTGCACTTGTTTTGTTTTGGGGTAGCGGTTGCTTGGGTGCCTGCTTTGGAGGTCTCTGCTGCTTAGGCAGATTTTTATTTAGAGCCTCCGAGTACGTTTTTGTGTGTTTATGTGTTTGGTTTGCTGTCGTGGTAGGTCTATGTGAGACTGGAATTGTAGTGAGTGTGGTTTCCCTTCTCCTCCTGACTGGTTTCGCCAGTACTGAGTTGAGAGTGCTTAGCCTCCAGTATGGCTATATGGTTGCATCTCTCACATGTGTTGGAATTTGTTGGGAGGAGGAGAGGGTTGTCTGTGTACATGAGGCAGTTGTAACATTGCCTCAAGATTCCCAGATTCACCAGCTGGACCGGAGAGGAGATTGACAACTGACTTTTGGACATGCTAGAATAGTATTGGGAATTACTTTATAATTGAAAAAAGGGCCAATGGGGAACAAGGTACTCAAGGGGAGTTTGTGAGGGTGTAGTGCTTTTTATTTTTTAGTGCTGACTTATATAATTGCTTTAGTGAGCAAGTGCCAGGTAACTTAAATGCAATGTGTTACAGGTAACTTAAATGCAAAAACGACAAACAGTACCTTTCTTTCAAGTGAAACAAGGAAATAAGTACAGTAAGCAATGCAGATATCACTAGGGATCCACAGAAGCGCTGAAAAGCCACGTTTTAGGTGGAATTAGCGTTTCAGGGAAATAACAAGCAAACAAACAACAAGCATACAAACAAAGATAGATTCAGCTGGCCTGGATCTAGTCTATGCTACAGCAAACAAGGTGTACCAATTTCAGTAAGAAACAGTTCAAATATGCAGGCACTATAAGCCTTTAACCAGAAATTCCCAGCTCAGAAGGGCAGAGTCCAGCCTCTCCTCCCACAAGAGTGCAGACCACGAACCCTTTTAATGTAAAATAACTGGCCTGAAGCCCAAGTATTTATTGTTTCGGTCCTGGTTTGGTGGCCAAAAAGTGTGTATAAGTTGTAGCCTGGTATTGCAGGGGTGCTCTCTGGAGCTCTGAACCAGGTCTCAGTTACTGCACAGATAAAGTTATGTACTCACCATAATGTTTCATCTGCGTAGTTATACTTCATTTTTCTGCAACCTGTGGGTATTCGGATCCATATCAGATCCGAGCCGGCAACTTTTTTTTCTAGCATCTGCTCCGAGTTTCTTCCCCTACCCATAATACACCACCATCTTCTATCTTCCTTCAGATCGAGTTTGATGCAACCATACACTTTAGCAACTCAAACTAAATAAACCTAACATGTTTATTCACATGAAAAGGTCAGGGGGGACGCAAGGTGGGAAGGTTGCAGAAAAATGAAATATAACTACTCAGATGGAACGTTATGATGAGTAGTTAACTTCTTTATCTGAAGTAGTTAACTTCTTTATCTGAAGTAGTTAACTTCATTTTATCTGCAACCTGTAGGACAGAGTCCCCAACTACTCAAAAATCCTGGGAGGCCCTATTGGAAGGATATTCCTGAGCACTGCAGAGCCAAAGGATGCTCTCCCTCTGGAAATCAGATCTAATTTGTAATGAGAGATGAAAGTATGTGAATTTGCCCAAGTTGCTGCTGCACAAATGTCATCCAAAGGAACCTTAAACCAAAAAGCAGCAGAAGTCGCCATGGATCTGGTAGAGTGAGCTTTAACCAGACCAGGAAGAGATAAACTTTTGGCTTTGTAAATATGTAAAATGCAAAGAGTGATCCACCTGGCAAAAGAAACCTTGGAAATGGCCTTTCCCAAAAGGGGTTTAAAAAATGAGACGAATAATTGATCGGACTTGTGGAAGGGTTGTGTTCTATGAAGACAGAAACAAAGTTGTCTATGAACATCTAACAAATGAAGTTTATATTCACCCTTGCTCTGAAAATTTGTAAAGAAAACAGGTAAATTAAATGTTTGGTTTATGTTTGATTCAGATGCCACTTTTGGTAGAAAAAAAGGATTTGTATGGAGAGAGACCCTGTCCTTATGGAAGACCAAATAAGGAGGCACGGCAGACAAAGCCTGAAGCTCAGAAACCCTCCTAGCCGACATAATAGCCATTAGGAAGGTTGCCTTCCAAGGAAAAAAAAATTAAATCCACTGATGCTACAGGTTCAAAAGGAGGAGTTACAAATGATTGGAGAACCAAAGTGAGGTCCCAAGGAGGAACTGAATCTTTGATAGGAGGACACAAAAGAAAAGTGCCTTTTAGAAAGGCTTTACACAGCCTAGAGGAGGCCAGGGCGATCTTATTTTCACCAACATGAAAGTTACAAATGGCTGCCAGCTGTACTTTCACCGTGAAGGAACTAGCTCCTTGCTGAAAAATACTAGTCAAGAAATCCAACACCACTGGAACAGGGGCTGTAAAAGGATCCAGGTTCTCTGAGAGGCCCACATAGAGAAACATTTCCATTTACTGTGATAAACTTTCCTAGTGTAAGCTTTAAGAGAAGTCACTAGTATAGATTTAACAGGGAATGAAAGACCAGAAGTCCTGGTAATCAAGGGAACTGGAGCAGCCAATCTGTCAGCTTGAGACTGTCCAAAATGGGAGGGCAGGCACCCGAAGGATGAGAGATTAGATTCGAGCAGGGATCCAGAACCCACGGAGGAGCTAGAAGATGAGACCAAAGGAAGGGGAACCAAACTTGATGAGGCCAGAATGGGGCAATGAGGATCACTTTGCTCCCCAGTTGGCAAGATTTCTGAAAAAACTTTGGAATGAGTGGTAAACGGTGGGTAAACATACAGTAACCCGGGGGGCGAAACATGGACTAGAGCGTCTCTGGAGGCATCCCCTGGTGAGGGAATTAGAGCCAAGAAATCGCTACACTTCGCACTGGAAGGAGATGCGAAGAGATCTCAGCAAGGCTGTCCCCATGCAAGGAACATCTCCTCCGCTGACTGTTTCAGAGACCACTTGTATGGCATCAGAATAGCCCAACTCAATCTGACCGCTAAAATGTTGGAGCGTCCCGGGATATGCATTGCGATCAGAAACCGACCGGTGGAGACCGCCCACTCCCACACTCTCATGGCCTCGTGACACAGAGGGTAAGATCTGGTTCCCCCTGCTTGCTGATGTACCAGACAACCAACATGTTGTCTGACTGAATTGCAATTGTACCCGGAGGAAGGACAGTGTGGAAGGCTTTCAACGCTAAAAGCACTGCCCTCATCTCCAGAACATTTATGTGCAACCTGGTCTCTATCTGGGACCAGGTACCATGGACCATCCTTCCTGAACAATGTTCCCCCCCACCCGAGTTGGGATGCGTCCGTGGTCACTGTGGCTTGGGCTGGAGATGACACGAAAAGGCGTCCCGCTGCAACGTCCAGTGAATGGAGCCACCAAAGGAGAGACATCTTGCAGGTGTGACCGATCCTTATCGGAAAATCCATGGGAAGGTCTAGCCAAGACCATTGAACAGCTAGAGTCCATTGAAGAACCCGCATGTGAAGGCGTGCACAGGGGAGGATAACGACTGCGACAGCCATAGAACCCAGGGCTCGGAGAACATCACTCACCTTTGGAAATCTGAGGTCCACGATTAGAACAATAGGGTACCTGAGGTTTAAGATCCTGTCTGGCTTTAAGAAGACTTTTAGTTGCAAAGTATCTAGCCTTGCCCTGATAAAATCTAAGACTTGTACAGGTTGCAAAAGGGATTTGGGAACAATGACTGTGATCCCCAGCCGATCTGCCAAGAGAAGGAAGTAGTCTCAGGTCAGACAAAGAAGACGCTTGATGGACACAGCGAAGAGCCAGTTGTCCAGGTAAGGAAATACCTGAATTCCCTGAAGCCTCAGGTGAGCTGTTGCTACTGCCATTACCTTGGTAAACACCCTGGGGGCTGTGGTGGGACCGAAGGGTACGGCTCTGAACTGGAAGTGACTGGCTCCCAGCCGAAAGCAAAGAAACCCCCTGGAGCTTCTGTGGATCTTGACATAGTAGTAAGCATCCTGGAGGTCTAACGAGCACATCCAGTCGCACTCTCGGAGATAAGGTAGAATGGACTGTAGGGTGACCATCCGAAACTTTTGTTTGGCAACAGACAGGTTCAAAGGTTGACAGGTCTAAAATGAGCCTGAGGTCCCCCCGTCTTTTTTGGCACTAAAAAGAACCTGGAGTAAAAGCCTAATCTGGACTGGACGAGGGGGAGCGGTTCGATGGCTCGTTTGTGAAGCAGCTTTGAAACCTCTAGAGCTGCGGCCTCCCTGTGAGTGGGTGGGACATCTGGGAGGTGTCTTGGAGCACTTGGAGGGGCAACAAATGGGATAGTGTAGCCTCTGGATATTATATGTAGCACCCAGCAATCTGCAGTTATGGACTCCCATGCCGCTGGGTGCAAGGACAATCGCCCCTGACTGCCTCCAGAGTAGGACAGTCGGGCAACTCCTCAGAGCTGCTGCGTGGGTTTGTCAGAAACAGGTTCCCTAGACCCAAAATTCCTGGGATCCCCTCTATCTCTAGGTCGGCTTTGATCCTGTCCCCCTCTGCCTCTGGGGGATGAGTTGTCCTGAAACCCAAGTGAAAACTGTGATTTCCGGAACCACATCTTTTTTTGCCCTCTTTGGTTCCTAGAAAAGGACCGCTGAGGGTTAGAGAAGCAGATCCCGACGGCAGACAAAGTCTTCCCGTCTTTTTCGCTCTGGACAAGAGCGTCACGTACTGTCTTCCCGAAAAGGGAAGAACCATCATAGGGAGCATTGGTAAATGATGCCTTGAAAGGGTCTTCAAACTGAAACAACCTGAGCCAGGAGTGTCGCCTCATGGCTTCACCCGTCCCAGCCACCCCAGCTGCTCCTTCCGTGACGTGGGAAAGGAGACGCATAGACGTGTTTGATACAGATTTCAGAGTTGACATCTTCGCAGAGAACAAATGTTTGTCCTGCTGCGATAAAGACTTTGGGAGAGACGCAGTGAATTCCGAGACAAGGTCTCGCTGCAGCTATAACATGTGCCAAATAGTTCAGCGCACGGATGGAAAAGGTCGCGGACAAACGAGCTTCCCAAACCTATTCACCGACCTGGACTCCATGTCCAGAGAGTGGACTGAGGAACTCTCTTGTGCCAGTTCCTTCTTGGTGGCTGCTGCGACCACCATAGCGTCAAAGGGGGCTCCTTTAGACCAAGGTTGTCTGTCTGTAGGAGGAGAAAGAATCTTGTCAGGGCATTTGGGGATCGGCTCTACGGTGTCAGGTTCCTTCCATGCCCACGTGGTGATAAGATCCATCAAGTGGTCCGCTAGCGAGGACACCCAGGAAGTAGATGGGGCCGTGCCAAAAGCCTCCGGGAACACGGACTCATCCATAGAAGGTTTTGGGTCTGACCAACCTCCCCTCTGGCAGAGGATCTCCATGATGTCTCCGGAGACATCCTCGGGAGGTGACCTGGGGGAACTTTCTCCATCTAAATCCGTGTCCGTAGTGAGGGACCCAGGGGAGTCCAAGTGCCTCCTTTTGCACTTGCGCTTACTGGGGCCCTCTTCAGTGGGACTCTCTGAAGAGGACTCATGAGCCGCGGGGGGGGGGGGGTTCCTCAAGGGGAATAACCTGGGGCTCCTCTGGCACAGGTTGTCCCTGAGACAGGTTGAAGGGAGTCATCGCTAAAACCAGTGGAGTCTGCGTGGAATCAGAGGAGATGGGCTGGGATCTCAAATCCCTGGGAGAGAACCCTCTCCACCACTTCAAACACCGAAGGAGAGTGCACCTCCTTGGCACCCAGCAAGAAGAAGCTCTCCCTGGGTCCGAAGTGGGGATCGGAGCCAAAGCGAGGGTAGAATGAGCTCCACGGGAACAGTTCGGATCTGAAAAGATCGGAGCCAAAGACGGATCCATTCCCTCGGGACTGACTGCCTGTCCACGGCTCCGAGAGTCGCTCGGATCCGAACTGGCCAGATAAGAGGAACTCAAGGTAACAGCCGGAGTCGAGGTTGGAGGAACAGTCGGCAAAGACCTACCAGCTACAAAGAGTCTCGGATCCAAATACCCCAAAGCAGCCTCACGGATTGGGGAAGGAGAAACAGGACGGAGGAAGGGCATGGAGATCCCCCCTCCGGAGGGAGAGGGGCTTGGCAAGACTCCCATCTGTATTTGGGTCTGAATGAATCTCCGCATCATCCTGTCCATATCCAAGTTCGATGGACTCAGAGTCGAACGCGAAGAGGCGACCGACTCAGATCTGGCTGGTCTGAGAAGCAAAGGTGAGGAAGGCCTCAGTTCTGAAGGCTTCATCAGCTCCGGCGAGAAACGGGGTGAGCGGAGCCAAGAAGCTGGTCTCAGAGCCTTTGATGGTGGACTAGGGAAGGATTCCCTATCTGGAGACTTCTTGCGAGAACTATACCTCTTCCTCTCATCTTTCTTTATCCTTGTGTTCTTTTTCTTTGTCTTTATCCTTATCCTCTCCCACACCAGCACGGGCGGGAGTTTGGGTCCCTGCCTGAGGGGGGGTTTGGCGGGAGTACCAGAAGCCGAAGCAGTAGCAGAACACAGTATGGAGGCAGGAAGACGACCCTTGGCAATCAACTTGGCCTTCCTATCCCCGAGGGCCCTAGGGTTAAAACTGGCACAAATTGCACACCGAATAGACAAATGAGGCACTCCCAAACAGATTACAGAGTGTGACCATCGGACGGTGAGAGCTTATGACCACACACTGTGCACTTTTTAAAAACTGACTTAGTTTTGGGTTATGGCTGATCAGCCTAAAAGCCACTTCCAAAAGAGAAAGCACACAACACTAGAGCACACACACTGAAGGGAAGTGGACCTAGAGACTACTTCTTTCGGCTTTTTCCCGGTTAGGGGTCGCCACAGCGGATCACCTGTCCGCTCATGATTGGCAGTGGAGTTTTACAGTGTCGAGTTGCCAACCCGGCGCCCAACCTTCCACAGAAGGCACACACATGCACGCACTCACTGCTAGGGCCAGTTTAGAGTGTCCAATCCACCTACAGCATGTCTTTGGGATGTGGGAGGAAACCGGAGCACCCGGAGGAAACCCACGCGACCACAGGGAGGACATGCAGACTCTGCAGAGATGGTACCCCAGCGGAGGATCGAACCGGAGAACTTCTTTGGACCTAGAGACTACTATAATGAGAAAAACTTTTTTTTTTTTTTTTTTAAACTAGAACCGACGAACAGCGTACAACAACTGGGAGGAAGGGAAGGCTAACGACCACTTTCAAACAGAAAAGATTGAAGTAAACACACTTACAATCCCTGAAGCTCAGAGCAATGGACACCACGATGATAAACGGCGCGGCAAACGAGATCTGAGGGAAGATGGTGGTGTGTTATGGGTAGGGGGAGGAGCTCGAAGCAGATGCTAGAAAAAAAGTTGCCAGCTCAGATCCGATATGGATCCAAATACCCACAGGTTGCAGATAAAATTAAGTTAACTACTTCAGATATCAATGTTCTCCATTTTTAGGAGAGCCTCGAGAGTGTGCATCTTGAGGTTTAGACTTCTAGCACTGAGTAGCATTACCTTCAGATTTTGCTTGCTTGTACCCATTACGGGGGTAGTTTTGTCCTTTGAACCTTGTCTAAAAAAGGCACTATAGGGGTGGCAAGAGCCTTAGCCAGTAACCTGAATCCGATGGCAGGATGCTAATCAGGGCTAGGGTCATACCTGCCTGAGCTACATGATTCGCGAGCTCTTCCAGGTTTCTTTTCACGTAGTCCAGGGAGGTATGTCTCAAGTCATTCACTCCAACATGGACAATGACAGAGTCATATTTGTACCTGTTGTGCAGTGACATGAGTGCATGCATTATGTGGCGGATCCTGGCGCCCGACAGGCAACTAACTAATATTCTCCTTGTTCAGCCTGCTGAGTGGGACATCAGAGTGCCTGACTATAGAGTCACCTATGACTAAAGTGTTGGGTACGTTGTCTTGCCTTAGGGGCTGCTGTTGGGGGGCACACTGGTGTTGTGAGCTATGTGACACTTTGGTTGTGTTTGGGGGTGGTGTTTGTTTGTGTTTCAGCTTTTGAGGTCCTTGTTGCTTGGACAGGTTAATGTTAAGAGCCTCCGCATATATGGTGTGTCTGTGTCTCTGTGTGTGTTAACCTTCTCCTCTTCCCTGTCTAGCACAATCCTGGCCAGAGAGAGCTCTGCTTCCAGTTTGGCTATATAAGTTCATCTCTCGTAGGCTGTAGTGTTTGGTGGCAGGAGGAGAGGGCTGTCTGTGTACATGAGGCAATTGCTGCATTGCCCCAGTATGCCCAGATTCACCAGGTAGACAGGAGAAATCACCATAAGCTGACCCTTGGACGTGCCTGGTTGGGTGCTTTCTCTGTGTAGCACAAAAGCTGCTTTCCCTTACTTTTTGGCAAGGTACTTGCAGTTGTAGGCTGTCTAGTGCCTACGACTATTTTCTCATTACCAAGGAGAGGTGAGTGCTTGCAACAAATTAAGGCTTCCTAGTGTTCTTAGTGAGTTTTAGAGCAAGGGCTAGTCACGGGTATACAGATTTCAGTGCTACTGCTGATAAACTAGCTAGTTCTAAGGGAAATATGAAAGAGCAGACCTGCTGGCACCAGGAATGGTTCCAAACCTCACAAATATACCGATTCATCAACATTGTCTGAAAACACATTTCATACATACGTCCTGTCTATTCCAAATCACACAAATATACTTGATTTGTCAATATTACCTGCAAAACGCATTTCATATACACGTCCTATCTATTCTAAACCTCACAAATATAAAGATTTATCAACACAGCCTGAAAACACATTTCATACATACATCTTGTCTAGTCCAAATCACACAAATATTGTCAGTCACATTTGCAAACACATTTCATGCAAAACAATGTTATTGCTTCCAACCCCAAACACTGCATGTAAAATATTTTACTTTCTGAGGAATTAATTACTTCAGAGTCCACTTACTTGTAAATTATACTGACTTTGTAGATATAAGATTATATTTTGTCAGTTTTACCAAAGTGACTAACACCACCTGTGATAACAGACATCCTTATGTCCCAGGGAACCGATGACAGATTCCAAAATTAGCAAACTAAACTCTTCCAATATAGCAAACAATGCCCAGTATTTTCTGGAAAACTTTTCCCTGTCTGCCTGCCAACCATCAAGCCTCCCCTTAAGGGATACTCATTCATTCTCTAGCAGTAGAAAAAACTCAGATCCACTAGGGTGACAGCCATTCTCATGATAGCATTATCCAGGCTGAAATCAATGTTGCTTGAGCCCTTGATGACAACCTATGACAGTTTTTTTTTTTATTGCGAATAACCCGGCCCCTCCCAGAGTGTTGAGGGGAGCACTTGTGTCACCACAAGGACTGCTTGTACCTTTTTTCTGACTTATGCATGTTCCATCATATGTTGACAGCTACCGTAAATGGGTTGGGCATTCATGCCTGCCTGCTGTCGCATCCCAGTTACACAGCTACTGCAAATGGCTTAGGCATTCATGCCTGCCTACTGTCACATTCTCATTATCCGTGAAGGATTATCATCAAAGCAGTGTCCAGAGCTGGATAGGACCAATACCCATCCCCAGGGATGAGCATGTTCATCTTCACTCTCCCTGCCTGCACCCCAGGACCAGCGTGCTCACATTCACTCTCCCTGCACCCCAGGACCAGCGTGCTCACCTTCACTCTCCCTGCCTGCACCCCAGGACCAGCGTTGCTCACCTTCACTCTCCCTGCCTGCACCCCAGGACGAGCGTGCTCATCTTCACTCTCCCTGCCTGCACCCCAGGACGAGCGTGCTCATCTTCACTCTCCCTGCCTGCACCCCAGGACGAGCGTGCTCATCTTCACTCTCCCTGCCTGCACCCCAGGACGAGCGTGCTCATCTTCACTCTCCCTGCCTGCACCCCAGGACGAGCGTGCTCATGTTCCTTTGCCCTGCTGCACCCCAGGACGAGTGTGCTCATTTTCCTTCGCCCTGCTGCACCCCAGGATGAGCGTGCTCATCTTCATTCGCCCTGCTGCACCCCAGGATGAGCGTGCTCATCCGCATTCTCCCCGCCTGCACCCCAGGATAAGCATGCTCACTGCACCCCAGGACCAGCGTGCTCATCTTCACTCTCCCTGCCTGCACCCCAGGACGAGCGTGCTCATGTTCCTTTGCCCTGCTGCACCCCAGGACGAGTGTGCTCATTTTCCTTCGCCCTGCTGCACCCCAGGATGAGCGTGCTCATCTTCATTCGCCCTGCTGCACCCCAGGATGAGCGTGCTCATCCGCATTCTCCCCGCCTGCACCCCAGGATAAGCATGCTCCCTGCACCCCAACACCAGCGTGCTCATCTTCACTCTCCCTGCCTGCACCCCAGGACCAGCGTGCTCATCTTCACTCTCCCTGCTGCACCCCAGGGCGAGCGTGCTAATTTTCACTCTCCCTCCTGCACCCCAGGAAGAGCCTGCTCATCTTCATTCTCCCTGCACCCCAGGACCAGCGTGCTCATCTTCACTCTCCCTGCCTGCACCCCAGGACCAGCGTGCTCATCTTCACTCTCCCTGCCTGCACCCCAGGACCAGCGTGCTCATCTTCACTCTCCCTGCCTGCACCCCAGGACGAGCGTGCTCATCTTCACTCTCCCTGCCTGCACCCCAGGACGAGCGTGCTCATCTTCACTCTCCCTACCTGCACCCCAGGAAGAGCGTGCTCATCTTCATTCTCCCTACTGCACCCCAGGACGAGCGTGCTCATCTTCCTTCGCCCTGCTGCACCCCAAGATGAGTGTGCTCATCCGCATTCTCCGCGCCTGCACCCCAGGATAAGCATGCTCACTGCACCCCTGGACGAATGCGCTCATCTTCACTCTCCCTGCCGCACCCCAGGAACAGCGTGCTCATCTTCACTCTCCCTGCCTACACCCTAGGACGAGCGTGCTCATCTTCACTCTCCCTGCCTACACCCCAGGACCAGCGTACTCATCTTCACTCTCCCGGCCTGCACCCCAGGAAGAGCGTACTCATCTTCATTCTCCCTGCCTGCACCCCATAACCAGCGTCCTCATCTTCAGTCTCCCTGCCTGCACCCCAGGGCCAGCGTGCTCATCTTCATTCACCCTGCTGTACCCCAGGACGGGCGTGCTCATCTTCATTCTCCCTGCCTGCACCCCAGGAAGAGCGTGCTCATCTTCATTCTCCCTGCCTGCACCCCAGGAAGAGCGTGCTCATCTTCATTCTCCCTGCCTGCACCCCAGGACCAGCATGCTCATCTTCATTCTCCCTGCCTGCACCCCAGGACGAGCGTGCTCATCTTCCTTCGCCCTGCTGCACCCCAGGACGAGAGTGCTCATCTTCCTTCGCACTGCTGCAACCCAGGACGAGCGTGCTCATCTTCCTTCGCCAGCCTGCACCCCAGGATGAGCGTGCTCATCTTCCTTTGCCCTGCTGCACCCCAGGACCAGCGTGCTCATCTTCATTCTCCCTGCTGCACCCCAAGACCAGCGTGCTCATCTTCATTCTCCCTGCCTGCACCCCAGGAAGAGGGTGCTGAACTTCATTCTCCCTGCCTGCACCCCGTGAAGAGCGTGCTGATCTTCATTTACCTGCCTGCACCCCAGGACCAGCGTGCTCATCTTCATTCTCCCTGCACCCCAGGACAAGCGTGCTCATCTTCCTTCGCCCTGCTGCACCCCAGGATGAGCGTGCTCATCCGCATTCTCCCTGCCTGCACCCTAGGATAGGCATGCTCACTGCACCCTCCCTGCCTGCACCCCAAGAACAGCGTGCTCATCTTCACTCTCCCTGCCTGCACCCCGGGACCAACGTGCTCATCTTCACTCGCCCTGCCTGCACCCCGGGACCAGTGTGCTCATCTTCACTCACCCTGCCTGCACCCCGGGACCAGTGAGCTCATTTTCACTTGCCCTGCCTGCACCCCGGGACCAGCGTGCTCATCTTCATTCTCCCTGCCTGCACCCCAGGACCAGCGTGCTCATCTTCATTCTCCCTGCCTGCACCCCGGGACCAGCGTGCTCATCTTCACTCGCCCTGCCTGCACCCCGGGACCAACGTGCTCATCTTCACTCGCCCTGCCTGCACCCCAGGATGAGTGTGCTCATCTTCACACTCCCTGCCTGCACCCCAGGATGAGCGTGCTCATCTTCATTCTCCCTGCTGCACCCCAGGATGGGCATGCTCATCCGCATTCTCCCCGCCTGCACCCCAGGATAAGCATGCTCACAGCACCCCTGGACGAATGCACTCATCTTCACTCTCCCTGCCGCACCCCAGGAACAGCGTGCTCATCTTCATTCTCCCTGCCTGCACCCCAAAACCAGCGTGCTCCTCTTCAATCTCCCTGCCTGCACCCCAGGACCAGCGTGCTCATCTTCACTCTCCCTGCCTACACCCTAGGACGAGCGTGCTCATTTTCACTCTCCCTGCCTACACCCCAGGACCAACGTACTCATCTTCCCTCTCCCTGCCTGCACCCCAGGAAGAGCGTACTCATCTTCATTCTCCCTGCCTGCACCCCAGAACCAGCGTGCTCATCTTCAGTCTCCCTGCCTGCACCCCTAGACCAGCGTACTCATCTTCACTCTCCCTGCACCCCAGGAACAGTGTGCTCATCTTCATTCTCCCTGCCTGCACCCCAGGAACAGTGTGCTCATCTTCATTCTCCCTGCCTGCACCCCAGGAAGAGTGTGCTCATTTTCATTCTCCCTGACTGCACCTAAGAACCAGCGTGCTCGTCTTCATTCGCCCTACCTGCACCCCAGGGTCAGTGTGCCCCATCTTCATTCGCCCTGCTGCACCCCAGGATGAGCGTGCTCATCCGCATTCTCCTGCCTGCACCCCAGGATAGGCATGCTCACTGCACCCCAGGATGAGCGTGCTCATCTTCACCCTCCCTGCCTGCACCCCAAGAACAGCGTGCTCATCTTCACTCTCCCTGCCTGCACCCCAGGCCCAGCGTGCTCATCTTCACTCTCCCTGCCTGCACCCCAGGACCAGAGTGCTCATCTTCACTCTCCCTGCCTGCACCCCGGGACCAGCGTGCTCATCTTCACTCGTCCTGCCTGCACCCCGGGACCAGCGTGCTCATCTTCACTCGCCCTGCCTGCACCCCGGGACCAGCGTGCTCATCTTCACTCGCCCTGCCTGCACCCCGGGACCAGCGTGCTCATCTTCACTCTCCCTGCCTGCACCCCTGGACCAGCGTGCTCATCTTCACTCGCCCTGCCTGCACCCCGGGACCAGCGTGCTCATCTTCACTTGCCCTGCCTGCACCCCGGGACCAACGTGCTCATCTTCACTCGCCCTGCCTGCACCCCGGGACCAGCGTGCTCATCTTCATTCTCCCTGCCTGCACCCCGGGACCAACGTGCTCATCTTCACTCGCCCTGCCTGCACCCCGGGACCAACGTGCTCATATTCACTCTCCCTGCCTGCACCCCAGGACGAGCGTGCTCATCTTCACACTCCCTGCCTGCACCCCAGGATGAGCGTGCTCATCTTTATTCTCCCTGCTGCACCCCAGGATGAGCATGCTCATCTGCATTCTCCCCGCCTGCACCCCAGGATAAGCATGCTCACTGCACCCCTGGACGAATGCGCTCATCTTCACTCTCCCTGCCGCACCCCAGGAACAGCGTGCTCATCTTCACTCTCCCTGCCTGCACCCCAAAACCAGCGTGCTCCTCTTCAATCTCCCTGCCTGCACCACAGGACCAGCGTGCTCTTCACTCTCCCTGCCTGCACCCCAGGACCAGCGTGCTCATCTTCACTCTCCCAGCCTGCACCCCAGGACCAGCATGCTCATCTTCACTCTCCCTGCCTACACCCTAGGACGAGCGTGCTCATCTTCACTCTCCCTGCCTGCACCCCAGGAAGAAAGTACTCATCTTCATTCTCCCTGCCTGCACCCCAGAACCAGCGTGCTCATCTTCAGTCTCCCTGCCTGCACCCCTAGACCAGCGTGCTCATCTTCACTCTCCCTGCCTGCACCCCAGGAAGAGTGTGCTCATCTTCATTCTCCCTGCCTGCACACCAGGAACAGTGTTGCTCATTTTCATTCTCCCTGACTGCACCCAAGAACCAGCGTTCTCATCTTCATTCACCCTGCCTGCACCCCAAGGTCAGTGTGCTCATCTTCATTCACCCTGCCTGCACCCCAGGAAGAGCGTGCTCATCTTCATTCTCCCTGCCTGCACCCCAGGAAGAGTGTGCTCATCTTCATTCTCCCTGTCTGCACCCCAAGAAGAGCGTGCTCATCTTCATTCTCCCTGCCTGCACCCCAGGACCAGCATGCTCATCTTCATTCTCCCTGCCTGCACCCCAGGACCAGCGTGCTCATCTTCATTCTCCCTGCCTGCACCCCAGGACGAGCATGCTCATCTTCCTTCGCCCTGCTGCACCCCAGGACGAGCGTGCTCATCTTCCTTCGCACTGCTGCAACCCAGGACGAGCGTGCTCATCTTCCTTCGCCCTGCTGCAACCCAGGACGAGCGTGCTCATCTTCCTTTGCCCTGCTGCACCCCAGGACCAGCGTGCTCATCTTCATTCTCCCTGCTGCACCCCAGGACCAGCGTGCTCATCTTCATTGCCCTGCTGCACCCCAGGACCAGCGTGCTCATCTTCATTCTCCCTGCTGCACCCCAGGACCAGCGTGCTCATCTTCATTCTCCCAGCCTGCACCCCAGGAAGAGGGTGCTGAACTTCATTCTCCCTGCCTGCACCCCATGAAGAGCATGCTGATCTTCATTTCCCTGCCTGCACCCCAGGACCAGCATGCTCATCTTCATTCTCCCTGCACCCCAGGACGAGCGTGCTCATCTTCCTTCGCCCTGCTGCACCCCAGGATGAGCGTGCTCATCTTCACCCTCCCTGCCTGCACCCCAAGAACAGCGTGCTCATCTTCACTCTCCCTGCCTGCACCCCAGGCCCAGCGTGCTCATCTTCACTCTCCCTGCCTGCACCCCGGGACCAGCGTGCTCATCTTCACTCGCCCTGCCTGCACCCCGGGACCAGCGTGCTCATCTTCATTCTCCCTGCCTGCACCCCAGGACCAGCGTGCTCATCTTCATTCTCCCTGCCTGCACCCCAGGAACAGCGTGCTCATCTTCATTCTCCCTGCCTGCACCCCAGGAACAGCGTGCTCATCTTCATTCTCCCTGCCTGCACCCCGGGACCAGCGTGCTCATCTTCACTCGCCCTGCCTGCACCCCGGGACCAACGTGCTCATCTTCACTCGCCCTGCCTGCACCCCGGGACCAGCGTGCTCATCTTCACTCACCCTGCCTGCACCCCAGGACCAGCGTGCTCATATTCACTCTCCCTTGCCTGCACCCCAGGACGCACATGCTCATATTCACTCTCCCTGCCTGCACCCCAGGACGAGCGTGCTCATCTTCACACTCCCTGCCTGCACCCCAGGATGAGCGTGCTCATCTTCATTCTCCCCGCCTGCACCCCAGGATAAGCATGCTCACTGCACCCCTGGACGAACGTGCACATCTTCACTCTCCCTGCCTGCACCCCAGGATGAACATGCTCATCTTCATTGTCCCAACCTGCCTTCACCCCAGGATGAGCGTGCTCATCTTCATTCTCCCTGCCTGCACCCCAGGAAGTGTGTGCTAATCTTCATTCTCCCTGCACCCAAGGACCAGCATGGTCATCTTCACTCTCCCTGCCTGCACCCCAGGACCAGCGTGTTCATCTTCACTCTCCCTGCCTGCACCCCAGGACCAGCGTGCTCATCTTCACTCTCCCTGCCTGCACCCCAGGACCAGCGTGCTCATCTTCACTCTCCCTGCCTGCACCCCAGGACCAGCGTGCTCATCTTCACTCTCCCTACCTGCACCCCAGGACCAGCGTGCTCATCTTCCTTCGCCTTGCTGCACCCCAGGATGAGCGTGCTCATCTTCCTTCGCCCTGCTGCACCCCAAGACGAGCGTGCTCGTCTTCCTTCGCCCTGCTGCACTCCAAGATGAGCGTGCTCATCTTCCTTCGCCCTGCTGCACTCCAGGACGAGCGTGCTCATCTTCCTTCGCCCTGCTGCAACCCAGGATGAGCATACTCATCCGCATTCTCCCCGCCTGCACCCCAGGATGAGCATGCTCATCTTCACCCTCCCCGCCTGCACCCCAGGACCAGCGTGCTCATCTTCACTCTCCCTGCTGCACCCCAGAACAGCGTGCTCATCTTCACTCTCCCTGCCTACACTCCAGGATGAGCGTGCTCATCTTTATTCGCCCTGCTGCACCCCAGGACGAGCGTGCTCATCTTCATTCGCCCTGCCTGCACCCCAGGACGAGCGTGCTCATCTTTAACTCACCCTGCCTGCACCCTAGGACGAGCGTGCTCATCTTTAACTCACCCTGCCTGCACCCTAGGACGAGCGTGCTCATCTTCATTCTCCCTGCCTGCACCCCAGGACCAGCGTGCGCATCTTCACTCTCCCTGCTGCACCCCAGGGCGAGCGTGCTCATCTTCACTCTCCCTGCTGCACCCCAGGGTGAGCATGCTCATCTTCACTCTTCCCTGCTGCACCCCAGGGCGAGCGTGCTCATCTTCACTCTTCCCTGCCTGCACCCCAAGACGAGCGTGTTCATCTTCACTCTTCCCTGCCTGCACCCCAAGACGAGCGTGCTCATCTTCATTCTCCCTGCCTGCACAACAGGAAGAGCGTGCTCATCTTCATTCTCCCTGCACCCCAGGACCAGCGTGCTCAATTTCACTCTCCCTGCCTGCACCCCAGGACCAGTGTGCTCATCTTCACTCTCCCTGCCTGCACTCCAGGACCAGCGTGCTCATCTTCACTCTCCCTGCCTGCACCCCAGGACGAGCGTGCTCATCTTCACTCTCCCTGCCTGCACCCCAGGACGAGCGTGCTCATCTTCACTCTCCCTGCCTGCACCCCAGGACGAGCGTGCTCATCTTCACTCTCCCAGCCTGCACCCCAGGACGAGCGTGCTCATCTTCATTGCCCCAACCTGCCTGCAACCCCAGGATAAGCATGCTCACTGCATCCCTGGACGAACGTGCTCATCTTCACTCTCCCTGCCGCACCCCAGGAAAGTACAGTTTTGTACCTACCATAAATGTAGATGTTCGAAGATCCACATTGCTGCAGTCATAACCTGTGGGCAGTCCGCTGTCCTCGGTCGGCCCGAATACCAAAGTGTTAGGCTGGCGTCGGTCATGGTCGCTCAGATCTGACGTCAGTACGCCGTGGTATTAAAGCGCATGACCAACGCCATATCCTCAGTCTTTCTTGCCCCAGATATCAGAAGGCCTTAAAGAAAAAGGCCATAGCCAAAAATAGAAAAATACCCAATCACCAATATAACAACTATAGATACACCACAAACTACACAGCCACCCCAAACTACAGAGGGGAAGGATGGAGGGTAAATTAGACTGCAGCAATGTGGATCTTCGAACATCTACATTTATGGTAGGTACAAAACTGTACTATGTTCTTCATCTCACATTGCTGCAGTCATAACCTGTGGGTAGAATCCCAAAGCAAAGGTAAAGGGAGGTTGGTAAAATCAGACAGCATTAGGAGCTGCTAACATGCCCTATAAAACTGCAGAGGCAAACCCAGCCCTAGATTTGGAATAAAGAGGAAGATGGTAATGTTTAGAGAAAGTGTGCATTGAACTCCAGGTAGCTGCCTCCAAAATATCCTTAGTAGCTACTCCCCTTAAAAAAGCAGTAGAAGTGGCCGTAGCCCTAGTGGAATGAGGTCTGATTCCAGCCGGAACCTCCTTGCCATGATGAGAATAACAGAAAGCAATGCAATGCCCAATCCACTTAGAAATAGTTTGTTTTGAAACAGGTTTTCCTTGAGATCCCAAGGCAAAAGAAATGAATAACTGTTGGGACTGCCTGAACCCCTTAGTTCTGCTCAAATAATAACGTAACTGCCTGTGAATGTCCAAAGAATGCAAAATTTTCTCCCCCTTATTTTGGGGATCAGCATAAAATGTAGGCAGATGAATAGATTGGTTTAAGGCCACATTAGAAACAACTTTAGGCATAAAAGTAGGATTAGTACGTAGTGAGACCCTATCCTTATGAAATATCAGGAAAGGTTCAACTGCCATTAGAGCCTGTAATTCAGATACCCTTCTAGCAGACGTAATGGCCAACAAAAAAGCAGTCTTCCAAGACAAAAACTTCAACTCAGATGTAGCAGCAGGTTCAAAAGGAGGTAAAGTGAGCTTTTCCAACACAAAATTGAGATCCCAGGAAGGAGTAGGAGCTCTACGTGGGGGTCTTATGTTCTTTGCCCCTCTAAGAAATTGCTTGAGCAAAGGGTGAGAGAATAATGGTGGGTCACAATCATAGTGAGCAGAAATGGCTGCAGCATGAACTTTTACAGAGGAGAAAGACAAACCCTTGTCTAATAATTCTGCAAGATACTGAAGTGAAACACTCAAATTAGGCACTGAAACATCAAAACTCTGTTTTGCTCCAAAGAAAAAATCTCCTCCATTTATCTGCATAAACTTTCCTTGTACTAGGCCGTCTGGCCTCCAAAATGACATTCAGAACTTGTTGAGGCAGCTGAGACCCCCCAGGGTCTAAAACAGAATACGCCAGGCTGTCAGATGCAGGGATTGAATCCTGACATTGCGGAAATGATTGCTTGCCTGGGACAAAAGGTGTGGAATTAATGGCAAAGGCCAAGGAGGCTCCACTGCAAAGTCCTCAGCAGAGGGTACCAGTGCTGCCGTGGCCAATCTGGAGCTATCAGGATCATGCAAGGCTTGTCCTGTCTGACCTTTAGGAGCACCTTGGGAAGGAGAGGCAGAGGGGGAAATGCATAAACGTGAAGATTGTTCCAACTGAATGATAGAGCATCCACTTTCCAAGCTTTTGGGTGAAATAGTTTTGTGCAAAACTTTGGCAGTTGGTAATTCAGTGGAGAAGCGAACAGATCTATGTCTGGAGTCCCCCATGCCACCGTCAACTGTTGAAAGACATGAGGATCCAATTTCCACTCGTGGGGATCCACTATCTGTCTGCTCAAAACATCTGCTAAGGAGTTCTGTGCTCCTGGCAGAAACCTTGCCTGAAGGGTGAGGTGCAAACTGAGAGCAGTCTCCCACAAAATCATAGCTTGTCTGCAAAGAGGGTACGAATGGGTTCCCCCTTGCTTGTTGATGTACCACATGACTGTTGTGTTGTCTGTTTGAATCAACACCTGTCCTGGTTGAAGTAGATCCTTGAAGGCCATCAGGGCAAATTGGACTGCTAACATCTCCTTCTTGTTGATATGCAAATGCTGTAGTCTGGGAGGCCACGTGTCTTGAACCCATTTTCCATTGAAGTGTGCTCCCCAGGCCATGTCTGAGGCATCTGTCGTTAAGATCTGACTCGCCTCTGGTCGGGTCACAGAGAGTCCCTTGTTTAGGTGACATTCCTGAGCCCACCACAAAAATTCCCTTTGGATGCAAGGTATCATCGGAATGACAGTGTCCAAATCGTGGCAGTGTTGAGTCCATACGCTTTTGAGATACCATTGTAGGTTCCTCATATGCAGTTTGGCATTGGGAAGCACCAGAATACAAGATGCCATGAACCCCAAGGCTTGAAGGACTGTCCTTGCAGTCAGCCTGGACCGTAGAGATAATTGCTGGAAGTAAAGGGTAAGATTTCTTTGTTTGTCCGGGGTCAGAAATGCCATCTGAGAAGCTGTATTCAGTCTCACACCCAGAAAGCACATGTCCTTAGAGGGTACTAGACTGGACTTTGTTTCGTTCACAGAATACCCTAGGCACCTTAACACTGCCATAACGTACTGTAGATGGTGAAGTAACTCGACTTTGTCTTGAGCCAGAATCAGGCAATCGTCCAAATAAGGATAGATTTGTATTCCCTTAACCGTAAGAAGGCTATCACTGGTGCCAGGACCTTTGTGAACACCCTGGGCGCAGTAGATAAGCCAAAGGGCAATGCAGAGAACTGATAATGTAAAGTCCCAGCCGGAAAACGCAGGAACCTCCTGCAGCTGGGCCTGATAGGAATGTGAAGATAAGCCTCTTTGAGATCCAGAGTTACCATCCAGTGATCCTTGCCTAAAAGAGGCAGAAGTTGTTGTAAAGTTAACATCTTGAATTTTGGAATGTCCAGGTATGTGTTGAGAATAGACAAATCCAGAATTGGCCTCCAAGTGTTTCCTTTCTTTGGTACAAGAATAAGGCGAGAATAAAATCCTAGGCCTACTTCTGATGGAGGTACCCCCTGGATAGCCCCCATGTTGAGAAGTAAAGAAATCTGTTTGTAAGCCTCCACCTTTTGCTGAGAAGGAACGTCTGGCATGCCTTTGAAAGGAGGCAAGGTGTGAAAATAAAACTTGTAGCCTCGAGCTATAATGTCCAACACCCATTTGTCCTGAGTGACTAAAATCCAATTTTTCCTGAAATGTGCCAACTTTCCTCCCAGAGAAGCTGCCAGACAGGAGGGGTCTGGTAGCTGGAGATACAGGTCATTGGGTCTGTTTACGAAAAGGCTGACCCCTGCCTTCACCTGAAGATTGTGCAGGGGAACTCCACGTCCTAGGTCGAAAAGAACCTTGAGCATGAGCTCTGCCCCTACCACGTCTTGATCTGCCCCTAGACTGTAAATCAGAAGAAGGATAAGCCCATCCCTTAGTAGGCCAATTTCTGCTAAACTTAGGGGGCTGCACCTGTAAAAAATCCTTAACTGTTTGCATAGACTTAGCTTTGTCTTCCATTTTCTTCAAAACTGACTCCACAGGAGAACCAAACAAAACTTCAGACTGAAGGGGAGCATCCAAGATTCGAGCTTTAACATGCTCTGACAAATTCTGATCCTTAAGCCAGGCGTGCCTACGAATAACTCATCCAGTGGCAGCCACCCTGGAAGAGGCCTGAAGAGCATCAAAACCACACTGCAAAGAATGCTTACCCACCTGATCAGAGGCATGAACTAAATCCTGCAATTCCTTACACTCAATGCCCTCTGCCAAAGCATCAACCTTAGATTTCAACTGACTCAGGAGAAAGTTCTGGTACTTCAGCATATGAAACTGGCAATTCAAAGCCCTCATTGCTAGAGTGGAAGAGGTATACACTTTTTTACCCCACCTATCCAAAGCTCTAGAATCTTTATCCATAGGAACTGGATTCTTTACAACAGAAGCTCTGACTCCCCTTAGGACCCTGGCTAATAGTTTCTGGGTCAGCTCTCGGGCTTTTATACAAGTATTTATGAGCCTCAGGCACTCTGTAATATCTGTCAGGCTTGACCGGGGCAGGAGGCAAAGAATCAGGATTTAAGGAAGCTTCAGAGAAAACATCTTGAACAACATCCAAAACAGGGGGTATAGCCAAGGGCCTATGCTGTGGTAAAAACAAAAATTCCCCAAGTCTCTTTCTAGAGTCTGAGAAATCCTGACCTTCCCACTTAAAATGCTCTCTCATGGAATGCAGGGTTTCAGAAAAGGAAAAATCCTCTGGTGGGGAAGCAGAAGGAGTAGAATCCTCTGCATCCGAATCAGAATAAGGAGGAAAATCCTGAATGTCTTCAGCCGAAGACTCCGAGTAATCTGAAGAATGTTCCAATCCTTCCACCTCTGGCTCTACCCTAGGCCTCTTATCTTGGGGGTGGCAAAGAACCCCTGATTAAAGTAATTAAATCTTCTGCCATTTTCAGCATATGCTTTTTAGGCACAGAACCTGCAGAACTAGGGCTGACACCAGAGGAAGACAAACCAGGCCTGACCTTGGAAGGTACCTTAGAGACAGAAGTAGAAGGCCTAACCACCTTATGCAAAGGAGGGACTACAGAAACCTGAGAGGCCCCCTCAGCCTGTCCCGACTCCTGAGAGGCCACATCCTGCAAAACTAAAGGCTCCCCCTGAGACTCAGCTGAAACCTCGGCTGGATCTACAGATTCCACCGTAGTTTCTAAAGAACCGGCGTCCGTAACGGACGACTCATCCTGCTTGGACTTTAACGATTTGTCCTTACGCTTCTTAGCGGTAGCGGGCGTCGGAAGATCCGACGGCATATTGTAATTACACCGCTTACCGAAGACAAGCCTAGCACAATCTAACCTGCGTTTAATGGTGCGCTTATTAAATCTAGCACAAAAGCGACACCCGACTACGTCGTGCTCAGGCCCCAAGCAAGGAATACAAAGAGAGTGGTAATCCCTATGAGGTATCTGTTTCCCACAAGAAATACAATTATTCACTTTTTCTGACATCCGGATTTAACTGAGGCAAGAAAAGACAAAAAATATTCCCCAACGGGGTACTTAGCCCAACTTGGTCTTCGGTCTGAAACTCAGAATACGAAAATTTCAGGACGCCGAACGGCACTTGCAAAACGCTGCTTCTGCTTCGGACCATGCGGCAAGAAAGACTGAGGATATGGCGTCGGTCATGCGCTTTAATACCACGGCGTACTGATGTCAGATCTGAGCGACCATGACCGACGCCAGCCTAACACTTTGGTATTCGGGCCGACCGAGGACAGCGGACTGCCCACAGGTTATGACTGCAGCAATGTGAGATGAAGAACATCAGCGTGCTCATCTTCACTCTCCCTGCCTGCACCCCAGGACCAGCGTGCTCATCTTCACTCTCCCTGCCTACACCCCAGGACAAGCGTGCTCATCTTCATTCTCCCTGCACCCCAGGACGAGCATGGTCATCTTCACTCTCCCTGCCTGCACCGCAGGACCAGCGTGCTCATTTTCATTCTCCCTGCCTGCACTCCAGGAAGAGTGTGCTCATCTTCATTCTCCCTGCCGGCACCCCAGGACCAGCGTGCTCATCTTCACTCTCCCTGCCGGCACCCCAGGACCAGCGTGCTCATCTTCACTCTCCCTGCCGGCACCCCAGGACCAGCGTGCTCATCTTCACTCTCCTGCCGGCACCCCAGGACCAGCGTGCTCATCTTCACTCTCCCTGCCGGCACCCCAGGACCAGCGTGCTCATCTTCACTCTCCCTGCCGGCACCCCAGGACCAGCGTGCTCATCTTCACTCTCCCTGCCGGAACCCCAGGACCAGCGTGCTCATCTTCACTCTCCCTGCCGGAACCCCAGGACCAGCGTGCTCATCTTCACTCTCCCTGCCTGCACCCCAGGACCAGCGTGCTCATCTTCACTCTCCCTGCTGCAACCCAGGTTGAGCATGCTCATCTGCATTCTCCCTGCCTGCACCTCAGGATCAGCATGCTCACTGCACCCCAGGATGAGCGTGCTCATCTTCACCCTCCCTGCCTGCACCCCAGGAACGATCTTCACTCTCCCTGCCTACACCCCAGGACGAGCGTGCTCATCTTTATTCGCCCTGCTGCACCCCAGGACGAGCGTGCTCATCTTCATTCTCCGTGCCTGCACCCCAGGACCAGCGCGCTCATCTTTCACTCTCCCTGCCTGCACTCCAGGATGAGCATGCTCATCTTCACTCTCCCTGCTGCACTCCAGGATGAGCGTGCTCATCTTCACTCTCCCTGCTACACCCCAAGACGAGCGTGCTCATCTTTATTCGCCCTGCTCCACCCCAGGACAAGCGTGCTCATCTTTCACTCTCCCTGCCTGCACCCCAGGACAAGCATGCTCATCTTTCACTCTCCTTGCCTGAACCCCAGGACGAGTGCGCTCATCTTCATTCTCCTTGCCTGCACCCCAGGACAAGCGCACTCATCTTCATTCTCCCTGCTGCACCCCAGGACAAGCGCGCTCATCTTCATTCTCCCTGCTGCACCCCAGGACGAGCGCGCTCATCTTCATTCTCCCTGCTGCACCCCAGGACGAGCGTGCTCATCTTCATTCTCCCTGCTACACCCCAGGACAAGCGTGCTCATCTTCATTCTCCCTGCAGCACCCTAGGACGAGCGCGTTCATCTTCATTCTCCCTGCTGCAACCCAGGTTGAGCATGCTCATCCGCATTCTCCCTGCCTGCACCCCAGGATAAGCATGCTCACTGCACCCCAGGATGAGCGTGCTCATCTTCACCCTCCCTGCCTGCACCCCAGGAACAGCGGGCTCCTCTTCACTCTCCCTGCTGCACCCCAGGAACAGCGTGCTCCTCTTCACTCTCCCTGCCTGCACCCCAGGACCAGCGTGCTCATCTTCACTCTCCCTGCCTACACCCCAGGACCAGCGTGCCCATCTTTATTCACCCTGCTGCACCCCAGGACGAGCGTGCTCATCTTCATTTGTCCTGCCTGCACCCCAGGACATGCTCATCTTCACTCTCCCTTCCTGCACCCCAGGACAAGCATGCTCATCTTCATTCTCCTTGCCTGCACCCCAGGACGAGCGCGCTCATCTTCATTCTCCTTGCCTGCACCCCAGGACGAGCGCACTCATCTTCATTCTCCTTTCTGCACCCCAGGACGAGCGCGCTCATCTTCATTCTCCCTGCTGCACCACAGGACAAGCACGCTCATCTTCATTCTCCCTGCTGCACCCCAGGACGAGCGTGCTCATCTTCCTTCGCCCTGCTGCACCCCAGGACGAGCGTGCTCATCTTCCTTCGCCCTGCTGCACCCCAGGACGAGCGTGCTCATCTTCATTCTCCCTGCCTACACCCCAGGATGAGCGAGCTCATCTTCATTCTCCCTGCCTACACCCCAGGACGAGCGTGCTCATCTTCATTCTCCCTGCTGCACCCCAGGACGAGCGTGCTCATCTTCATTCTCCCTGCCTGCACCCCAGGATGAGAGTGCTCATCTTCATTCTCCATGCCTGCACCCCATGACCAGCGTGCTCATCTTCATTCTCCCTGTTGCACCATCAAGCACCCACAAACACCATCTGAACTCTGGTAACTTGGGCTACAGTCAGGGTTTTACCACTATGTAGAATGCTCAAAACTTCCTCAAAGTTTCTAATATTGCAGCTCATATGGTATCCATAAAATCTGCAGCTGCTACTGTATAGCAAATCTAAGAAATACTCACGTTCATGCATAAAATGGTTTGACTCTGCAGGAATCAGCCAAATACAATTTTATCAAAAAAATTCTATTCAGCAGTAACACGTCAACATCATTTTAAAAAATACAGTTTATGGGACATAATTCAACACACATCTTCATATCAAAACTACATCTATGGGACATAATTAAACACACAAATCTTCATATCTTTCAAAAACTACATTTATCACAAGTTTCAAAAATGAAAAACAATGTACAAAAGTCATGCTCTAAAGAAAGTCATAAATTTGGCTCAAACCACACCAAAGAAAAATATTTTTGGCCAATTAACTGAAAATCACATTAGCTAAATGGAACTGCTGCACAGAGAATTTGTCTTTGCAACCAAGCTGCAGTGACCCAGGACTTATAGGAGTTTGCTAAGGGTGTATGGGCGTTCTATACTTTTGGGGATGGTGACTGTGACTGAATGGATAACTCATGAATTTCCTTCCTTTAGAAATCCATTCAACTAAAGACGCATCAAATTAATAGCCGAGCCCCGGAAAACTGGTCCATTACTCACCTGTATCTGGCACTGGTACTGCTCCTGCTGTGCATGTATCTGTTCTTGGTACTGCTTTTCCACCAGCTGAAACAACTGCCGCCACCTTACCTAACAAACAAAAGATAAAAAAAGCAATTCTTAGATTAAGATGCATCACATCCAATAAACCATGTGCACTATTATCGCCCACAGAAAGACTACAAAATATATGTGTATATATGTGCATGTATAAATCCATGTGTGTGTAAGAGTTTCACTGCTCTAAGTCTACTGTCATATATTACTATCTAAAAAGAAACCAAATACACTATATCCTCTGTTCTTCACACCATCTTCCAGTTCATAGAATCCTACATAAATATTTAGGTGCACTGTCCCATTCATCATCTATCAAACTACTTAAAATTGAGAAATGTTAAAGCAAAGTAACTTGAAAATACGACAAAAAGGCCAGTAAAAAAATATAAAATTCACCAGCTTGCACTTTAACAAGAACGTCTCAAGTCTCTAGCTAACTTATCTGCTTACTTGTTGGATACCATTTGTCCCTCATCAATCCATACAAGGGCAGCTACATTTTCTGAAACCATTTCTCAGCTTTTAAGTTCAGGCAACAAGAACAAATTTAATGAAGGACTACCTCTCCACTTTCCGTTAAGTAAATGTAATACCCTCCCATATCACATGAGGCTAAAAGACCATTATGACAACTTGAAAATTAAGATTTAAAAGAGCACTACAGACAGGAACAGAAAACACACATTTTTAAAAGTGTCATTAAACTCTATGCAATTCATATATACTTGAAGCACAACAGCTAATCTGAGCTAATCTGCTTTTATTTCTTCTTTGAATACCTTTCATGGGGACAGATATCCTGGCATGGTCTTGCTTTCTTGAAAAGCTACTGTTTTTTTTCCCATGATGCACAGTAAGGGCAAAGATAACGGAATTAATTCACCAGTCTCTCCAGTCAGATTCAATTCCATTGACTTAGAATGGAAATACTGAAAAATGCTGTTAAGGCCAAATCATCCTCAGCAAAACTGGGTCTATATTATAAGATCGACGTTTGAAAACATCGAACATATGGTCGATGTCTTCAAACATCGACTTTATAAAGAGACAAAACAGTACCCTAATGGGTTTAAGCAGGGGGGGCAATCCCCCCCCACCCCCCGCTACTTAAATATACCAACTCCGAGACCACACTACATTGCAGTAAAAGGAAGTCTCCCCTTACAGAGATTTCCATTTACACGCTTGAGATTCTGAACGCTCAATATTCTCATGTCAACAATGTCTGACTCAACATTGTCGGCTTTGAAGGAATATAATATAGACCCGCAAAACTCTCAGTACCTGGTTTGCAGCAGGTTTTTAAATATTTGTTTCCTGCAAATATGCTGCACAATCTGTGAAAAATGTGAGAAACCGTTAATATAGCATCTTTACAAAAGGGAAAGTTTGGGAGCTTCAAGTCCTGTCAACATCCCACCGTCCTTCCCAGAGGCAAGCTTGTCTAATTATTGAACTTGCTCTTTCCTTGCAAACAAACTACAAAAGACTAAAGACTGAATAAGTTTATGTCCAAAGAGGAGGGAAAGCATGCAGCTATAAATGACAGCAAATAATAAAAAAAGTGAATTTTAGCCTGGACAGCTGAATAACCAGAGTGGATGTAAAACAGAAAATGGCTACAAGAACTTGATGCAAGAGCAATGAAGACGGAGCTCTAAAATGTATAATGGCATTTTTATTCAGCCCCTATATGGTGCACAGTGAGGAAGTTGGCTGGGATACAAAAGCCACTGTTTTTTTTTTTTTTTTTTTTTTTTTAAAGTATGTGGGTATATATGGATCATTCTGTTGGGGAAAAAAGCATACTGTTGGGAGGACATAATGGGTTTAGGACATAGCTATCCTTTAAATATCTGCATACAGAAAACCAATCAAATGACCCACAAGGTCAGAGTTCAACTAGCAGTGTTGTGCACTGGAGGAGTGGATATGTGGCAGGCAAAAACCTGCTCACCTCTGCTGGGACATGCTGGGAAGATTTGCTATTGTCTGCCCCTAGTGGAGTGGAATAGCAGGGAAGTCAACTGCTCAGCAAGGCATGGGGGAGGGGGTTGTAGAGTATATTACTGCTAGAGTGGGAAGCGTCTCTACACACAACTCAAGGTACTCCAATGTGGGGATTGCTTTGCATGCACATGTACAAGGCATAGAGGTAATCTCACATCACCTCTCTCACTACAATGTGCCCGATCAGCCTTGGTACACTGGTCATCACGTCAGCCCCCCCAGTATGCAGGGCACCAAAACCAGAGACAGACTTAAAACAGTTTCCACCTGTTCAAGTGGGTGATGCTCACAGAGTAGCCACCAAAAGTGGTAAGGGTCTTAAATCCAGAGTTGTTGACCCCACTGAATTAAGGTGAACTCTGCCTGAGAACTGGTGTTGGTAACCTGCCATTAAAAAAAAAAAAAGTCAGCCTTGTGCTTTAATTTTTTGAGTCCTTCCTTCCTCTCATGTTTTTCAATGCTCCAAAGTAAACCAAAGTCACTACTACATTTTGTAAAACTGCTGACTTGGTACTGGTTAGTGGAGGCAGCTTGCACATTTTAACAGGATCAGTCAAACAAAAAATTGTGCTATAAAAACTGACTTAGTGCACCTATTATGTCATCAGTGCTGATATACACTACTAACTAATGTACAAATATGCTGCGATTACTGTTACCAATTACACCGCTTGTCTACTCTGCTACACTTTCTATGAATCTCCGTGTACTGCTCACGCTGCTATATACCAAATAAATAGTATTTCAGCTGTCTGCAGATGTAAGCAATTAACTTTGAGAGTTCTAAGCATTCCTTGCTGAGGAAAATGCAAAATTTAAAGGTACAATGGTAAACAGTACATTGAGAAATAAAGCTTGAAATTATGGGATGCAAATAAGACATGGAAGCCTCCCCAGCAGCATTGATAATACTTTAGGACAGCGTACAATTTCATTTTATTTAATGATGAACAGTGCACTTTTTCTTAGGGCTAGAAATTAATACTTTCTGAATGCATACAAGCTGTTTTCCACATCTGGGAGGGAACAGAGATGAGAAAAGAACAGAGAGCAATTGGTGTTATGTGGGAACACTGATCATAGCATGCCCTTTAGCATGGGTAACCAAAACTTTAGGTTAGGTAATGACTGTGTGTGCAGCTGTCACAGTTTGGAGCAAGTTATCCTACCTGGAGGGTTAAACTTCATTCTTTGAAAATGTACATACTTTTTGTGATTGTTCCAAGTTAACAGGGCATAAGAAAGTGTTGAGAATGCATTAAAGAAAATTCTCAAACAAAGAAACTAAAAAGAAAAAGTTTATAATAATGTGATATACGCTAAAATGGAAGTGTAAAAAAACTCAGCCTACCAAACATTATAGTATGTGCATCAACACAAAAGTTGGAAATATACATTCAAAAAAAGTCATGCATGATAGGTAGAAAGAGTAGCTTTTAATCATAATGGCTAGTCTGCCCATATTACTTTGGAATGCAAATGGCCCTACAAGTACAGACCAAAAGGAAAGAGTAGTGTGCAAATAGCAATGCTGCAGGAGATATATTTGGAAATAAATTAGAATGTGAATTTGACAAAGAAAGGATTTTAGGATGGGTATTCAGTAGAATATCAGGTACAAAGAAAAGGGGAGTAATTATACTAATTGCTGTTGGGGCTCCAACAGTGATAGAAGAGGGAAAAAATACAATAATGGTAGATTTGTGGTAATAAGGGCTACTGGCAAGGGAGGATGATTATGCTGGTGTGTTATTTACACTCCACCAAAAACTGCTATTATGGAGCTTAAATTTTTTTGCGGGGAGAAATAAGCTTTCAGCAGGGAATAGTACTTACAGGCGAGGACTTGAACGTGATTGCCAATAGTGGGGATGCATCCAGGGGCCTAGAAGAGAAAATATACCAAGAGGATAGATTTCTGAAGAATTTTATGAAAATGTTTGATACAATAACTGGGCTACAGAGGAACATTTGCATTTAATTGAAAGCTTCAACACACATCTAATAACTATTTCAGATCACGCACCAATAAAACAGATATAAAATGCAGGGTAATGGGACACTGGCTCTTTCCCACCTACACGTTACAAAGAGGGGACTTTAAGGAATGTGTAGTGGAAATTATTTGAGAGTTAGTAGGGAAGATAGAAATATATTTTAGGGAAGATAAAAGTTATAGCTAGGAAGTGGGATAAATTGAAAATGGAGTTTAAAAACTGTGGAGATACAAGAGAGAAAGATATGTCCTTGGACGGCACAGGGGTGCACCAGTAACATTGTTGCCTCACAGCAAGAGGTTCTCTGGTTCGATTCTTGGCTGGGGTGCCTTCTGTGCAGAGTCTGGATGTCCTCCCTGCATTCGTGTGGGTTTCCTCCCAAGTTATAAAGACATGCATCTGGAACGTTTCTCCCCAGGCCTAAGCTGAATATTGGCTTCATTCAAAATCAGACTTTCTCGGTAAACAAACGTTAAATAAAAAATAAAATTAATAAAGAAGTAAGAGGAATTACTTCAAATGGTGACAAAGGTTAGAGCACTGCAAAACAGTTGATTCTCACAGAAGAAGAGGCACAAATGCAGGTGCTAAAGAGAAAAGAAAGGAACATCTGGATAATATGCAGGAGTTTAAAAAGATTGCTGTTAAGCAAAATTTTTTGATAACTCCAGAGTACAAAGCACTCCAGATGCAAAGAGAAATAAGGCTCTGACTATATGGCCCACACAATCTGGTTTTATTAGTTGCTGTAGCAACAGTCCATATGGAAGGACACTCGTTGATACGCTCACTAATATGGGGTGTGGTCCAAAGGGCAGAGCTACCGCTGGACATAAAAACAGTAAAGCGTGGTGAGTGGGTAGATCATTTAAAAATAAAAAAGATTGAAGCACAGATGATTCAAGCCCCCAGGACTGGTTCAAGTCTAAGATAACAGTCAACTCATGTATGTTCTCTCTCTCAAACATTTTCTTTTGGAACTCTGGGAAAGATTTCATTAGCACAGTTTCTCTATGTGCGTTATTGTCAGAAGAACGAGGAAAGTACAGTCGTGTACACATACCATAAATGTAGATGTTCAAGTGCCGTTATTGTCAGAACGAAGAAAGTACAGTCATGTACACGTACCATAAATGTAGATGTTCGAGTGCATTCACTGTTGTAGTATACATAAAGTACAGTTGTGTACACTTACCATAAATGTAGATGTTCGAGTGTATTCAATGTTGTAGTATACATAAAGTACAGCTGTGTACACTTACCATAAATGTAGATGTTCGAGTGCCGTTATTGTCAGAACGAAGAAAGTACAGTCGTGTACATGTACCATAACTGTAGATGTTCGAGTGCATTCACTGTTGTAGTACACAAAGTACAGCTGTGTACACTAACCATAACTGTAGATGTTCGAGTGCATTCACTGTTGTAGTATACATAAAGTACAGTTGTGTACACTTACCATAAATGTAGATGTTCGAGTGTATTCACTGTTGTAGTATACATAAAGTACAGTTGTGTACACGTACCATAAATGTAGATGTTCGAGTGTATTCACTGTTGTAGTATACATAAAGTACAGCTGTGTACACTTACCATAAATGTAGATGTTAGAGTGCATTCACTTTTGTAGTTCACTGCTTAAAATCTGCCTCTGGGCGTTTTTTTCTGGCTATACTGCTCAGACAAGCTCCACGTGGGTTTACAGAGTGGTCCTAGCAGCAAGAAACTCGAAAAAGCGACTACCTTCTGGATTTAAGTATCTCTGCTTTTTTTTTTCACTGAAAATAGCTTCTGCTGCTTACTTTAAACTAGCCTGAACTGTTTTTTTTTACTGATTACTGCATTTATTTTAAAATCTGCACTTAAAGTTACATTTAGTCGAATCTAGTCGAAAGTTTGTTTAATTGAACTGTGGAGGCTGCCCACTAGAGTGTGCTAGCCTGTGTAACGAATTTATCACTGTCTCTGCATTTTCTGTGTATTTCTGCAAAAAAAACAAAAAAATAATCCTTGTTTTCCCGCCTTTCTCGACTAGTTTAGACCAGTATACAGGTATTGCTGTATTCTGGGCTGTGGTGTAGTCCCTGTGTTGTCCATTACCTTACTTGGATAAAAGGAAGTTTCTTTGCTCACCAGTGGGAGTGGGGAGCCTTGAGCAGCCTACCTATCCTTGGGGGAAGTGACCTCTGCACAAGAAGCTGTTAGTAATTGGTTGTTTGGGACCATTCCTAGCTGTTTTGTAGTTCACTGCTTAAAATCCGCATTTGCACGGCTTTGCGCGGTCGTGCGCATAGCACAGCGCCGGTTAAACTTTTTCTGGCTCCGCCAAGTCTGCTCTTCAATTTTTCCCTTAGAACTGTTCTACTTGCAATCTAAACAGCCTATACTCTATCTGAAAAGCTCAGCACTTGCTCCTAAAGCATTTTTATACAGGTAAAGCACTCTTAAACAAAAGAAAGTACTTCATTCACCTAAATTCTGTTGAGTACCCATTTCCCTATAGGTCCTTTCCGACTCAGTTACACAGCAATCTTTTTCACTATTTCTAGCATGTCAAAGGGTCAGTTGCTGGCGTCCTCTCCTGTTCAGCTGGTGAATCTGGGAATCTTGAGGCAATGTTACAATTGCCTCATGTACACAGACAACCCTCTCCTCCTCCCAACAAATACAAATATATGCGAGAGATGCAACTATATAGCCAAACTGGAGGCTGAGCTCTCTCAATTCAGTACTGGCAAGACCAGTCAGGAGGAGAAGGTAACCACGCACACCACAAACCCAGTCTCACATAGAACTATCACAACTGCAAACCAAACACATAAACACACAAAAACATACTCAGAGGCGCTGATTAAAAATCTACCAAAACAACAGAGGCCTCCAAAGCAGACACCCAAGCAACCACCACCTCAAGACATAGCACATGCAACACATAATTCACAAAGTCAGTGTGCTAAACAGTCACAGCCCTTAAGGCCAAACAACATGCCAGACACATTTGTAATAGGTGACTCCATAGTCAGGCACACTGACGTCCCGCTCACCAGACTGAAAAAGGAGAGGGTCACAGTAAGCTGCCTGTCGGGAGCTAGAATCCGCCACATAACACAAGCACTCAGGTCACTCCACAGCAAGTACAAATATGACTCAGTCATTGTACATGCCGGTGTGAACGACCTGAGACGTACCTCCCTGGACTACATGAAAAGAGACATACAGGAGCTCTCTGATTATGTAGCCCAGGCCGGTATGACCCTGAGCAGCATCTTACCCTCACCAAGAATGATGCCACAGTACAAAGACAAAATGATCAGTTTTAACAATTGGCTTAATTACTGGTGTCATTCTAAGGGGATCCAGTGGCTGTCTGCTTGGGATGACATGCTTGACAAGCCATGCTGCTTCACAAGGGATGGTTTGCACCTGTCACCCCTGGGCTTCCAGATATTGGCCAAGGCTCTTGCCACCCCCATAGTGTCTTTTTTAGGCAAGGTTCAAATGACAAAACTACCTCCCTAGAAAACACAAGTGGAAAAAAACTAAGGGTAATGCTGCTCAATGCCAGAAGTCTAAACCTCAAGATGCACGCCCTCGAAGCCCTTCTCAGTATGGAGAACATCGATGTCTGTGCAGTGACTGAAACCTGGTTCAAGGCTCCTGAGAGCACCCCAGCACCATCAGGTTTTACCTCATATCATGCTTTCCGGCCCCAAAACTTGGACCGAACCACAAAAGGAGGGGGAGTATCCATTTTCATCAAAGATACCCACACCTCCAGGTTAGTGGCAACGCACGAAGCATTGGAGACTATCCAGGTGCAACTAACCATAGGCAAAACTGCCTTACAGTTTGTAGCATGCTACAGACCACCCTCTCAAACTCAGGAACCCCACACAGCCTTCCTGAAGACACTGGAGAGTATGAATGTCTCTCCAAATACCATCATTTTGGGAGACTTCAACTACCCAAACATAGACTGGGAACATTACTCAAGCCCCAACACCCTAGCCCAAAGTTTCTTAGAATTCATAAACTCAAATGCAATGGAACAACTAGTTACCATTCCCACAAGAGGAGACAATATACTAGACCTGATCATCACAAACATGGGGACAAAATGCTCCACACCGGAAGTACATCCCTCTTTGGTAAGATCAGACCATAAATTAATCTCACTGGAAATCTACATCCCGCCCCCACCCCCTGCACAAAAGACCACAGTGAAGAGCTTCTCGAAAGCAAACTTCACACTTCTTAAGACTGAAGTGGTATCTTTCAAGGCCCCTGGGCCAGTGGAAACCACAATCCACACTGCTGAATCCTTTGCAAATGCCTTCTATGGGCACCTTCAAGAATGCATGGATCATGCAATCCCAAATAAAACCAAGACCCATTCCCCCAAAGGCAGGCGCCCGGTCTGGTGGACCCCAGCCATAAACAAACTTTACAACAGGAGGAGGAAGCTACTACATGACAGAGCAAAATCCCTAAAAGGGAAGGCATCTCTGATCAGTACTAGCAAAAAACTACGATCACTCATAAAATCATCTAAGGCCAACTTTGAGAGAAAAAAATCGCAAAAGACACAAAAGACAATCACAAGGCCTTCTTTGAGAGAAAAATCGCAAAAGACACAAAAGACAATTACAAGGCCTTCTTTAGCTATGTTAGAAACCTGGGTGTAGCCTCCCTAACATCCCAGATGCCCAGGTGACAGCTGCCCTCTCTAAAGCTAAAAACACAGCATCAATGGGACCGGATGGTGTCCCGGGCTGTGTGCTACATGAACTCCAAGAGGAACTAAACCCACACATAAGGCTGCTGTTTAATCTTAGCCTTACCACAGGATACGTACCCAAAGAGTGGCGTACGGCAACAGTGGTCCCACTTCACAAAGGCGGTGCTTCTACGGACCCTGGAAATTACCGCCCCATTAGCTTGATGAGCCTGATCTGCAAAGCTATGGAACTCATAAACAAAGACATTGGGGACCTACAGACATTGGATCCTACCCAATTTGGCTTTGTCAAGGGCAGATCCTGCCTTTTGAACTTGGTCGACTTTTTTGAAACAGTCACTAAGGCCATTGATGAGGGTAAGGCAGTTCACACAGCCTGCCTTGACCTTGCAAAAGCCTTTGACAATACCCCACTCGGGCATCATAGACATACTCACCAGCTTGTAAACCCATATGTCACAAGATGGGTTGCAAACTGGCTCAAGGACAGAACCCACAAGGTCAGAGTTGCTGGAGCTATGTCAGACTCTAAGCCAGTCACAAGCAGTGTCCCACAGGGCTCAGTCCTGGGACCTCTCTTGTTCGGCATTTATTTTTCCGAGGTACATGCAAACATAGGAGGATTGTGGCTGACAAAGTTCGCAGATGACTGCAAACTGGGCGCCATAATTGATACTCCAGCGGACACAAACATCCTTCAGAGAGGCCTCATAGAAATGGATAATTGGTGCCAGAGCCATGGCCTTAAGCTGAACGCCAAAAAATGTATAGTCATACCCTTTGGGAAAAACAAGGTACCGACAAATTACCACATAGGAGGTAATCCATTAAGTACGGAAGAGGTAATCAGGGACCTAGGGACCCAGGTTGACAGTAACCTCTCATTTGACACTCACATTGCCAAAGTGGTTAGGAAGACCTTCTATATTGCACACCTTATCATGAAGGGTTTCACATCTAGATCAAGAGAGGTCATTGTGCCCCTGTACTCTTCTCTTATCAGGCCAATGATTGAGTACAATGCCCCATTTGGGATGTATCTCAACCGACACCTGCAGCAGTTGGAAAGACCCCAAAAGTTCCTCACCAAGAGGATAAAGAGTCTTAAACATATGTCATATGCTGCCCGACTGAAAAAACTCCAGCTCTATTCAGTCGCATACCGACTACTCAGAGGTGATCTGTGCCTGACGTACAAGGCCATGTCCAATCCTGAATTAATGGACATGCTCCACCTCAGAAAATCCAAATCCATCAGAGCCATGAGAACAAGTGACTTAAACCTCAACACAGAAATAAATAGAACATGCTGGAGGGACAGATTCATAACCCAGAGGCTCCCTACACTCTGGAACAGAATCCCAGTCCATGTTAGGCAGAGCCCCTCACTGACTCTATTCAAAAGAAATCTCGACGAGTGGATGGGAGATCGTAGGTTTACCCCGGGGGGTCATCTCTGTGTCACTACTAAACAGAGGCATAGTAAACTAAACCCTAAAAGGGCGTAGTATTCTCATCCTAAGGGGTGGTGTAAGCCACATACACTCTGGCTAGGCTTATAAATGCCCTAGGGCAGATAGCCTAGTACGAACCTATGAACCTATAAAGTACAGTTGTGTACACGTACCATAAATGTAGATGTTCGAGTGTATTCACTGTTGTAGTATACATAAACTACAGCTGTGTACACATACCATAAATGTAGATGTTTGAGTGCATTCACTGTTGTAGTATACATAAAGTACAGTTGTGTACACTTGCCATAAATGTAGATGTTCGAGTGCATTCACTGTTGTAGTATACATAAAGTACAGTTGTGTACACTTACCATAAATGTAGATGTTCGAGTGTATTCACTGTTGTAGTATACATAAAGTACAGCTGTGTACACTTACCATAAATGTAAATGTTAGAGTGTATTCACTGTTGTAGTATACATAAAGTACAGTTGTGTACACTTACCATAAATGTAGATGTTCGAGTGCATTCACTGTTGTAGTATACATAAAGTACAGCTGTGTACACTTACCATAAATGTAGATGTTCGAGTGTATTCACTGTTGTAGTATACATAAAGTACAGTCGTGTACACGTACCATAAATGTAGATGTTCGAGTGCATTCAATGTTGTAGTATACATAAAGTACAGCTGTGTACACTTACCATAAATGTAGATGTTCGAGTGCATTCACTGTTGTAGTATGCATAAAGTACAGCTGTGTACACTTACCATAAGATGTTCGAGTGTATTCACTGTTGTAGTATACATAAAGTACAACCGTGTACACTTACCATAAATGTAGATGTACGAGTGCATTCACTGTTGTAGTATGCATAAAGTACAGCTGTGTACACTTACCATAAATGTAGATGTTCGAGTGCATTCACTGTTGTAGTATACATAAAGTACAGCTGTGTACACTTACCATAAATGTAGATGTTCGAGTGCATTCACTGTTGTAGTATACATAAAGTACAGCTCTGTACACTAACCATAAATGTAGATGTTCGAGTGTATTCACTGTTGTAGTATACATAAAGTACAACCGTGTACACTTACCATAAATGTAGATGTACGAGTGCATTCACTGTTGTAGTATACATAAAGTACAGTTGTGTACACGTACCATAAATGTAGATATTAGAGTGCATTCACTGTTACAGTTATTATATTTGGGTAATCTGCTGGCAGGTTGCCCTCAGTCAGCCTGAATTCTAAAGTCTTGGGTCCTACGTCGGTTGCTCTCTCCTCTTCCATGATGTCAGATTGTCAGGGGTATAAGACATGCAGCAGACGCCATTTTCTTCAGTTTTTCTTGCCCCAGATGTCAGGTGCCCCCAAAAAGGTAGCAAAATTATGTATATATAAATAGATGTATCAATATAACCTTTACCTTCATCTACAAGCAAATACACCACATAGGTTGTAGAAGATAGAGAAGGAAAGATAAACTCCAAAATGAAAGGGGGATGGCAGGAGGGTAATCTGGACTCGAACATCTACATTTAATGTAAGTGTACACAACTGTACTATGTTCTTCGTGTTTCACTGTTGCAGTCATTACATTTAGGTAGAATCCCAAAGCTATGGTTGGGTGGCTGGAGCTAAACAGCATTAGGTGCGGCTATAAGGCCTTGCAGTACTGCAGTGGCAAAGCCTGCCCTGGACTTAGAGTAGAGAGGCAAATGGTAATGCTTTGTAAAGGTGTAAACAGAACTCCAAGTAGCAGTCTCTAGAATGTCTTTGGTTGGTACTCCTCTGAGAAAGGCTGCTGAAGTAGCTGCAGCTCTGGTGGAATGAGACCTAATGCCCTTGGGCACAGGTTTACCATGGTGTAAGTAGCAGAAATGGATGCAGTGGCTTATCCACTTTGATATAGTCTGCTTTGAAATACCCCTTCCTTCTGATCCTGCAACATATGCCACTAGTAATTGCTCAGTTTTTCTTTGAGCTTTAATCCTGCTCAAGTAGAATATTAGCTGTCTGTGCACGTCCAAGGAATGCAGAATTCTTTCCCCCTTGTTCTGCGGATTTGGATAAAAAGTTGGCAGATGAATAGTCTGGTTAAGAGCCACACTGGAAACCACCTTAGGCATAAATGTAGGATTTGTCCTCAGAGACACCCTGTCCGGGTAAAATATGATAAAAGGCTCTACAGCCATGAGGGCCTGTAGCTCAAACTCTTCTTGCTGAAGTAATTGCTAGTAGCAGAGCTGTCTTCCATGATAAGAACTTCATATCAGCGGTACCAGCTGGTTCAAATGGAGGCAGGGTGAGCTTTTCCAACACATAATTGAGGTCCCATGCAGGTATTGGTGATCTTCTAGGAGGCCTTAAATGTTTGGCTCCTCTAAGATACTGCTTTAGTAAAGGATGAGAAAAAATTGATGGCTCTGCATTGTAATGAGCCGAAATGGTAGAGGCATGAATTTTAATTGATAAAAAAGATAGGCCCTTGTCAAGCATCTCAGTTAAATATTGTAATATCTGAGGAATATTTGGTTCTGCTGTATCAGTTCCTTGTGCTCGATTCCAAGCACAGAATCTCTTCCATTTATCAGCATAAGATTTTCTAGTACTAGGCATTCTGGCTTCCAAAATGACAGCCATCACAGTTTTACTAAGAGGTGTTGCTTGTATAACTACATGATCAGCCATGCTGCCAGGTTCAGTGTCTGGAGTTGATTGTGCATGATGATTGTTTTGCTAAGACAGTAGTTGAGGTCTTTGAGGTAAGGTCCAAGTTGGGTATTGAGACAAGTTCCTTAGGATTGGGTACCAGTATTGGCGGGGCCAGTCCGGGGCAATTAGCATCATCTTTGTTTTTTCTTGTCTGACATTTAGGAGGACCTTGGGAAGAATAGGCAGAGGAGGAAAGGCGTAAACTGATAGGTTTTTCCAATTGAAGGATAGGGCGTCCACTTTCCATGCTCGTCTGTGATAAGTCCTTGTGCAGAATCTTTTCAATTGATAATTTTGAGGAGAGGCAAATAGATCTATGTCTGGGCTCCCCCATTTCTTTGTTATCAAGCTGAAGACTTGTGGGTCTAGTTTCCACTCGTGAGGATCCATAAGGTTTCTGCTTAAATCATCTGCCAGAGTATTTTGCTTTCCTGGCAGGAAAGCTGTGTCCCACAGTGTCATGGCTAATCTGCAAAGGGGGTACGAGTGCGTGTCCCCCTGCTTGTTTACATACCACATAACCATGGTGTTGTCCGTCTTTATCAGTAGTTGTCCTGGATAAGTCAGTCCTTGAAGGCTGTCAGGGCATTGTGAACAGCTAGCATCTTTCTGGTTGATATGTAGATGTATTTGTTTTGAGGTCCATATGCCCTGAATGCATATTCCCACCATGTGGGCCCCCCAGGCATAATCCGATGAGTCTGTTAAGGTTTGGCTGGCGGGGGGTAGAGTGAAGGCCCATCCCATGTTTTGGTGACATGCCTTTACCCACCATAGAAACTCCTGTTGTAGGCAGGAAATGAGAGGAATCATTGTTTCTAGACTGTGATAATGTTGACTCCATAAATTTTTTGGTATCATTGAAGTTTCCTCATATGCAGTCTTGAATATGGAATCAGTAGGATGCAGGATGCCATGAAGCCCAAAGCCTGCAGAATTTGTCTTGCAGATAACTGGGTTTTTGTTGCCATCAGTTTGAAGTAAGTAGTCAGTTGCCTTTGTTTGTCTGGTGTGAGGTAAGCCATCTGGCAGTTGTATTCAAGCTTGCACCCAGGAATGTTATCTTTTGAAAGGGTACCAGTTGTGATTTCTTTTTGTTTATTGTGTAACCTAGGCATGTTAGAAGCCTTTTCACAAATGCCAGGTGCTGAAGAAGAATGTCCTTGTTTTCTGCTTGAACGAGACAGTCGTCCAAGTAAGGATCTATCTGAATACTTATTTGTCTGCAAAATGCAATTACTGGTGCCAGGCATTTCGTAAAGACCCTGGGCGCAGTAGATAAGCCAAAGGGCAGTGCAGAGAATTGGTAATGTATTAAGCCATTCTTGAATCTGAGGCATCTTCTGCACGATTGTCTTATTGGGACATGCAGGTATGCCTCTTTTAAGTCTAGTGTCACCAGCCAAGCATTCTTGCCCAGCATGGGCAGAAGCTGCTGCAAAGTCAGCATTTTTGAATTTTGGAATGTCCAGGTATGTGTTCAAAATCAATAAATCCAGTATTGGCCACTAGGCCTTGTCCTTTCTGGGTACCAAGAACAGTCTTGAGTAAAAACCTTGTCCTTTTTCCTGTTCTGGTACTGTTTGAATGGCCCCCATATCCATGATGGACGTAACCTGTTTCTGTGCTTCTGCCCATTGATTTTTTGGCAGATCTGGCAAACCATTTGCGATTGGCAGAGTGTGGAAATGGAATCTGTATCCCCGTGATACTATGTTTAGCACTCACTTGTTCTGGGTTAACTGCCAATTTTGAGCAAAAAGTGCTAATTTTCCCCCTAAGGGTGCTGCCAAAAGGTAAGTGCTTGGTGCAGGTAGGGAGAAGTCATTGGGACTGTTTCCTGTATGTTTATGCTTTATCTCCTCCAGATTTGGAGGTAGAAGCGCCCCATTGCTTTGACCTGTATGAATCTTGCGCCTGGTATCTGGAACCCTTAGAGCGTCTGGATTTGCCCCTTTGAGTTCTGTCTGAAACAGGAAAGGACCAATTTTTTGTAGGCCAGTGTCTACTGAATCTTGGTGGCTGCACTAGTAAGAAGTCTTTTACAGTTTGGAAAGACTTAGCTTTGTCTTCCACTTTTTTTAAAACCTCTTCTGCCTTAATTCCAAACAGAGTGTCATGCTGTAAAGGTGCATCTAACAATTTAGCTTTAACATGATCTGGCTAAGGCCTTCGATACAATACCCCATTCGGGTATCATTGAAAAACTCATCAGCTTAAATGTCAACCCATACATCACAAGATGGGTTGCAAACTGGCTGAGTGACAGAACCCACAGGGTCAGAGCTGCTGGCGCCATGTCAGACTCAAAGCCTGTCACAAGTGGTGTCCCACAGGGCTCAGTCCTGGGCCCACTCTTGTTTGGCATCTACTTTTCCGAAGTACAAGCAAACACAGGAGGGTTATGGCTGACAAAGTTTGCAGATGACTGCAAACTGGCCATAGTAGAAAACACATCTGACACAGATATCCTTCAGAAGGGTCTCACAGAACGGATAACTGGTGCCAGAGCCACGCCTAAAGTTAAATGCCAAAAATGCATAGTCATACCCTTCGGGAAAAACAAGGTTACCCCTAGCTACCAAATAGGTGGCAATCCACTGAGCACAGAAGAAGTTATCAGGGACCTGGGGACCCAGGTTGATAGTAGTCTGTCATTCGACACCCATGTAGCTAAAGTAGTTAGGAAGACCTTCTACATTGCCCACCTTATCATGAAGGATTCTCATCTAGATCAAGGGAGGTCATAGTCTCCCTTTACTCATCACTCATCAGACCAATGATTGAGTACAATGCCCCATTCGAATGTATCTGACCCGACACTTGCAGCAGCTGGAGAGGCCACAAAAGTTCCTCACCAAAAGGATAAAGGGTCTCAAAAATCTGTCCTATGCTGCCCGTCTGAAAGAACTCCAGCTCTATTCAGTCGCACCGCTTGCTCAGAGGTGACCTTTGCCTAACATACAAGGCCATGTCAAACCCAGATTTGATGAATATGCTTCACCTCAAAAATCTAGATCCATCAGAGCCACAAGGGCGGAGACTTAAACCTTGACACGGCTATTAATAGGACGTGCTGGAGGGATAGATTCATCACCCAAAGACTCCCTATGCTGTGGAACAAAATCCCGGTACATGTGAGGCAGAGCACCTCGCTGGCCTTGTTCAAGAGAAATCTTGACCAATGGATGGGAGATCGCAGATATACCCCAGGGATTACCTCAGTGTCACTGCTCGACAGAGGCACAGAAAAATAATGGGTATAGTTCCCCATACTAAAGGGGTGGCCTAAGCCACAAAACGATGGGCTAGGCTTGTAAATGCCCTCGGGCAGATAGCCTAGTATGAACCTATGAACCTATGATCAGGCAAATTTTGTTCCTTTAGCCAGGCATGCCTCCTAATCACAGATCCAGTAACTGCTGCCCTGCAGGAGGCCTCTAAGGAATCAAAACCACATTGCAAAATATGCTTTCCAACCTGTTCAGCTGCATGCAATAATTCCTGCATTTCTTTATTTTCCACACATTCAGAAATCAACATCATTTTCTGTTTTAGCAATCCCATAACATGTTGCTGATACTTGAGCATATGAAATTGACAGTTTAAGGCCCTTATTGCCAAGGTAGCAGATGTATAAACCTTTTTTCCCCATCTATCCAGTGCTCTTGAATCTCTGTCAGAGTGAGTAGGGTTTTTGCTGTTGAGGCCTTAACTCCCTTTGGACCCTGTGAAATAGTTTCAGGAACAGCAGCAGGGTTTCTAAATAAGAATTTATGCGAGTCAGGGACACTGTAATATCTGTCAGGCTTGCTGGGAGCCGGAGGAAAGGAGTCAGGGGTCAAGCTTAACTCCGAAAACACATCATCGACGATGTCTAAAACAGGGGGTATGGCTAAAGGCCTGTGCTGAGGGAGAAGGAAATCCCTGAGCCTCTTTTTTGATTCTGAGAAATCTTGACTCTCCCAGTGAAAATGATCCCTCAAAGTATGCAAGGTTTCTCCAAATGAATAATCCTCAGGAGGTGATGCAGATGGTATAGACTCCTCTGCATCTAAATCCTCATAGGGAGGTATAGATAATTCCTGATCAGAAGAGGAATCAGAAGAGACAGAAACCTGATCTGAAGATTCATAATCAGTGTCTTGCCTAGGCCTCTTATATGGAGGGGGATGGGTACCCCTGATCAAGGTAATAAGGTCTTCAGCCATTTTGATCATCTGTTTTTTAGGCATAGAGGCCTGTGCACGTTGCTCATGCGTCATTTTTTTAGTTTTAGAAGTTGCTTTTGTCTTTGGTTTTGCAGCTGTCGTCAGTTTGATATACAAATGTTGAGGTCTGAATATACCCTCAGAAGCCGGTGCCTGCTCAGCGGCTCGGACCCATCTGAGGGAGATACATCCGTCGGTCCAATACCTTGAGTATCTTGCGACATTGCCGGACTCCACATGGTTGTCGGCAGAGTCCTGCGACTCAAAAGTAGTGGGTATCAGGGGCTGCGAAATCTCCTCATACCGGCGAACAGGCAACTGGCTTAGGAGAAGCTTCATCGTTGGTTTTGAATCTCGACTGCCTTTCTCTGTCCTTTTCTTTGCGTTTTTTATGTACTCTGGTAGTCGGATTGCTATCCGACAATATTTCTGGGTAGTTAAATCTGTTTCCAAAATACTTTGAGGCAAAAATGTACCGACGCTTAATAGTGCGTTGGTTAAATCTAGCACAAAACCGACAGCCAGGCACGTTGTGATCAGGGCCTAGGTAAGGAATACAGTATAAATGGAAATCCTTAGGAGGTATTTGCTTCCCAGAAGTAATACAATTATTAACTTTTTCGGATATCGGTATGGAGCCAGAAAAAAGTTTCCCCAACAGGATACTTAGCTTTAGTGAAGACTTCGGATCTGAAACTCAAACTCGAATATTTCAGTAGTCGGCCAACAGGCACTTGTGAAATGCTTTTGCTTCGGGCACCGCGCGGCAAGAAAGACTGGAGAAAATGGTGTCGGCTGCATGTCTTATACCCCTGACGTCATGAAAGAGGAGACAGCAACCGACGCAGGACCCAAGACTTTGGAATTCAGGCCGACTGGGGGCAACCTGCCAGCAGATTACCCAAATGTTATGACTGCAACAGCGAAACACAAAGAACATCTCAGCTGCCTTCTGTTTGCTGGCTCAGTTTTTGTTGGACAAATGTAAATCCTCTTTAGCCTGTTTCATGTCAAAAATGTCTTTGATCCTCCAGGAAATATATTCTGGAAACAGATGGACAGAACAGCTTGAATCTCATACCTTCCTCTTGACATTTCCTGACTGTCAGGATAAATCTGCTTCTCTTCTTCCTGATGTGCAACGAATAATCATTTTTCATAATCACGCGCTGCATCTTTGCTAATATAGGTCTTAGCTGTTTTCTCATCGCCAGACAAAGTATACACTTGATGTGCCCTTTCAGTTAACAAGTTCCGCTGTGGAATACCAGTCCAGTTGCCTATCCATCCTTTTATAAACTTAATACAGTCTGTTTCTTCCAGTTTCTCTGGAAAGCAGAAAATCTCGGGTTTTCTCTGCACACTACATCTTCGAACGCTCTTCGGAGAAGTCTCATACTTGGCTCAGTCTTTTCTTTACTTCACTTCTCATTTTTTTGCAGTTTTATCAGTTCATTTGAATATCTACTTAAACCTCCTCCTATATTTCTAGCCTTTTATTTCATCTGATATACTCTATCAATGTTAATCACCTCTGAGTACGTCATTTATTTTTCCTCTAAATTAGTGGAAGCCATCTCTTGTACCTGAAGCTTGAAATGCTTTTTGCTGAATGTTTGTAGCATTCTCTCCAGCTAGTGTTTTCTCTTCACTTTTCTGGTTGATTTTGTTTTTAGTTCTCTAAAGTTCTTCTTTGTTGGCATACAGGCTGTGTACTTACTAGCTAGTAACTGAATTTTACCCAAAAAGACAGTTTCACAGACCATTTCTCACTTTCTGCTTTAACACTGGGAGAGTTGCAATTAAGGTGATTAGTGTGTAGCCATTGGAAGTCTCCCCACAAGAAATAAAAATATACATATATTCTTGATAATGATCACATCTGGCTCAGTTTGTTTAACTTTGGGGGGGGGGGGGTTGAGCTGCTCGGTTTAGGCATTATACCACAGATCAAGTATTAACGTGCATTTTGCTTCAACATCTTACAAAAAAGTTGAGATTGTGCTCACAGTCTTTTTAAGGGCCACTGCACAAGCTAACCCAGGGATGAATTTACAAAAAGACATCCAATCAAAGAAACTGGCCTCAAAAGCAGAATATTTATTTGTTGGACGTGTAGGGGAAGCTTGTTTGAAAGGCAGGGAAAGCAGTATATTAGGAATCCAGCCCACCATCAATTCCTACATATTTACTGAAGAAGACAAAGGTGACAGACTGAAGAACCACTAGTTTTAAGAAGGTGATTCAAGTCCAATGGGGCAGATTCTTTCCTGGCATAAAAGAAACAGTATAGGTCATCATGAACAGACATAGTGGTGGTGTAACAGTCAAATGATCAATGCCAACGTAGACAGCCAGGTCTGATAAATTTGTTACCTTGAGAATGGGCATTGTGTTACTGATATTAATGTAGACAACCAGGTCTGATAAATGTGTTACCTTGAGGATGGGCACTGTATTACTGATATTAACGTAAATGTGTTACCTTGAGGATGGGCATGGTGTTACTGATATTAACGTAAATGTGTTACCTTGAGGATGGGCACTGTGTTGTTGATATTAACGTAGACCGCTAGGTCTGATAAATGTGTTACCTTGAGAATGGGCACTGTGTTACTGACATTAACGTAAATGTGTTACCTTGAGAATTGGCATTGTGTTACTGATATTCTATCAGCTGGGAAATTTTAGTTTCTCAAATTACAGTGTGAAGTAAAACTTGCTATTCTAGCCAGTTTCTAACGACATGAAAGAAGCAGAATGCTTCAACAGTTATTATAAACCTGTGCCTCCACTTTTATTTTTAGTTGCTACTGGTTGCTGTGCTAAGGGAATGAGAGCTACTGTCACCAAAGTTTTATTGGCGAGTTGTGTTAAGTATACAGCAAAGTGATTAATCCTGCAGCAGCAGCTTGCCATGTTGTCAAATCACTTTTCTTTCAGCATCCTATAACCAACAGCCAGTCTTCACCAATACCTGAAGAGTTTTACTAGCCATCTCCTAGCTAAGTAGCTTTTGAGGCACTGCTCATCCCCACCTGTATACTTCTAACATAAAGCTTACCATAGATACACATATAATTGTGTCTGAACTGATTTACACCCCACTTCTTAACCGCAATAGTAACATTTTCTGCCCTACCGAGTTCTTTCCCTCAGCTCTTTGAATTTCTAAGCACTGATCACATCATTTATTAAATGACAAACCCACTAATACACCTCTTCAAATGCTCGATGTCAGCATCTACTAATGCACAAGTATCTTTTATACTGTAATAGCTGCCTCTGCTTTCATATGAATGCAATCCTATCAGCAAATGTAATGTGCATTATTTAATGTCTGTTCGTATATTCTATTGAATGCCTGTGTAAAAATGTTTGCAATATGTTGGAGCTTTTCTCTCAGGTCGCCACTGAAAAGTTTTTATTTTTATTTTTGACTAAACCTAGTCAGACAAACATAGTAAACCAAAACAAAATAAAAGAAATCTGAACAGTATTTACTTGTTTAACCACTTTTGATGATTACAGGTGATCACTAATGGTTACCTACTTGGGAAGCCAGATGATCAAAACCAAGTGATCATTACTGTTACGTGGTTTGGGAGCTAACAGGGGTATAGTGCCTGAAAGCTCCAAGTTTAAATTCATTTTTGGGGATATTGTTTTCACTTTTTATGGTAGTAATTAAAATAAATGCATGGGTAATGGTAGCAGTATGCGCAGACCGTTGTACTGAGAAGTCAATATGGGGGAGATGGGCCCTAAAGTTGGAAGGGAAGTAGATTAGAGCGTCTTATGTCACTACTTTGTCCATCACAGGACAGGTGACTGCCATAAGTGGCTGTGTATACGTGGGTGGGGGAGCAACCGCTGCATGACAGCAAAGGCCTACGTGAGTTATGTAAAACAGTTACTGACATGGCTAATTTGGCAGTCTGTGCGTGTGTGTCTTACAGCAAGCACAGTGACGATCCTCTGCATGACAGCAAAGGCCTACATGAGTTACAGAAAACACTTACTGACATGGCTAATTTGGCAGTGGGTGTGCATGTCAGTCTTACAGCAAGCACAGTGACGATCCTCTGCATGACAGCAAAGGCCTACATGAGTTATGCAGAACAGTTACTGACATGCAAACACAGTGACCATCTGCCCACCCACCAAACTGGACTCTCATTTCCCAAAAATGGCGCAACCCGAGAGAATGGTTATATTAGTAAGGTTGCAGCCTAACACCCACAGCAAACTTGACAAATTCCTGTGGGAGACAGCCAGCCAGTCAGAAAGTACACAAAGGAGCTGCACCAAAACGCTCAACGTAATCGAAGCTGGGAGCATGTATACATGTTCCAGAGGAAGAGGTTGAAATAAATTACAATAATTTGTTTAGTGACTTTCGTCAGAACCAGACATCAGACGTGTATATAGAAGGTGGACATCTTTATGAGCTGCATGTGAAAAGACATTGGGCCAGATTCAATAAAGCCTACATTAAGTGTACAGAGTCTGTAGAAAGCACAAAAAATGTGGTAGGGCTGTTTTTGAACAGTCATATAGGTTATCTACAATTTGGTTGTTGTTTGTCTTTCGGCTTTTTCCCGGTAAGGGGTTGCCACAGAGGAACTCCCGTCCGCTAATGATTGGCAGTAGATTTTTACGAAATGCTGAGGTGCCAGCTCAACGCCCAACCTTCAACGAAGGCATGCCCATTTACACACGCAGGTCTTTCGAACGCTACCCAACCGCGGGGAGGACATGCAGACTCCACAAAGGCGGCACTCCCAAGCCAAGCCGAGAACCTCTTGCTGTGAGGTAACAACGCTACCGCCGTACCACCACGGCATGTTGTCTACAATTTGGTATTGTTTATAAATCCAACTTGGGCGGCACAGTGGTGCAGCGGTTAACGTTGTCGCCTCACAGCAAGAGGTTCTCCGGTTCGATTCTCGGCTGGGGTGCCTTCTGTGTGGAGTTTGCATGTTCTCCCTGTGTTCGCGTAGGTTTCCTCCGGGTATTCCGGTTTCCTCCCACATTCCAAAGACATGTATCTGGAGCATTTCTCCCTGGGCCTCCGCTGAAAACAGGCTCTGTGGAACCTAGTCGGACATTCCCGGTCAACAAATGTTAAAATAAAATAAAATAAAAAAAATAAAAATAAAATCCCTGTCAGTATTTAAAGCTACAAGAATATTGGTAGGAAAACTAAAATTAGGAGGAGGAAGGTGTGAGTTATGCCTGTGTTGTTCACTCAGAACGGTCTACACTTGGTGTAGGATTATCGAATCCCGGTCATTGCCTGTGTTGTTCACTCAGAACGGTCTACACTTGGTGTAGGATTATCGAATCCCGGTCATTACATGAAAACTATCAAAAATATGTCTTGCAAAGTGGATCATTGCATCTTCAATGGCAGAAAGTTAAAATATGGCACCGTCACAGTTATGGTTATCATCGTATACAAGTTATACAGAATGTAGTTATTTTGGGAGGCATTTGAAAAGAAACCAAATGGCAGTTTCAGGATCACCTATGGTTAGTGATTTCTTTTTAGAGGAATAATACATTATAAAGGACAACATCGCCGTTTATGTGATTCCTTCAAAGTCAGAGGTCCTGAACCTTCTCAGCATGGATACATTCCACCGAGACAGTATGTTTCATACCAAGTACCTCAAAGGGTGTTTTTTTTTTTTTTTTTTTTTTAAATCAATCATGAATTATCTGAGGAACTGAAACACAAGCTGTTAAACAGAGCTAGTAAATTTAACATTTCAGATGGCTTTTGTTGTCATAGGCTGGCACTATATCTGCTTTCAATATAGAGGTTATTTAAGCTCTGCACAAAAGGCTTATTACAAGTCCATGATTGAATTTCTATTAATAAAACCTGACATAAAGCCTCTTGTGTACAGCTAGGAAGGCCAAGGAGGGCTTGCACTGTCACTATCTAGCATTATGCTTGGTTTCTACCTGCGGAGTACTTGACCTCTGCCCAAACGCTTGGGGCAGGTAAACACTTCTGAATGATTATTGAGAAGGATTGTTGGGTGGGACAGAGCTGCTAAACAGTAAAATAACCGTTCTATATTTATGCAATTCCTTCACAGTCAAAGGCAGAGACCCTCCACTAAGAGTATATGCATGTTTTGTAAGGTACCTTATAACAAATCCATTTCTTGCAAACTGTGTTCAGGGATCTGATATGTGGCTTATACACAGCTACTAAAGATGGAGTTTGAGAGGTTTTGTCAGTCTAATACTGTGGGCCGGATTCACGATGGCTTGCACGGAATCTATGAGTAGAGTAAGACCCCATGCAGCCATTATGTCCGACGAGCGATCCACGAACAGCCTGTAGGGGCGTGTAAGAGAGCTCCTAACATTTCTCCTACACGGAGAGGGCTGTGATATGCAAATTACCTCACTTGCAGCAGAAAGGCATGCAAATGAGGTAAATTTGCGATCCAGGAAGCAGAAACCTGTCCCAGTAGGAGACGTGTTAGCTGCAGAAATGTACTCAGTTGACAACTGAGTACCGTTCTGCAAATAGCACAATGGAGCCTTGTCAGCTCCAAATAAAGGTTGCATATGGTTGAGGAAGCATGCCAATGGCCAAATATATGGCCATTGGAAAGTTTCCCTGATGCAAAATTAAAATAAAAATATATTTATTTTCGCCGATTTCCGATGTTTAAGTGTAGCGCAGCGCAAACGGGGTGCGCTATAAAAATCATAAAATAAGGCAATAAAAGCCACAAACATGGAATTTATGAAAAGTGTCAAATTACAATGTAAGGGAATAGCAGGCTGAAGACATGGCCACGGGTAGGGGCTGCTTAGGGGAGAAGCCCAGTCTAAGACATGTAACCAAGCATTAGTAGGCAATCCTATGTAAATGATTGTTGGGATAGTGACTCGCCCTTTTACATTGCAAATGAGCACAGTCAGTGGAGTGTAGGAGTAGGATATGGGGAGGAACAGAGTAGGAGATAGGTGACATCACAAGGGGGGTATGTATGAAAGTAGTGCAGCTCATTGGAGGACAGTGACATCACAAGGGGGTATGTATGAAAGTAGTGCAGCTCATTGGAGGACAGTGACATCACAGGGGGGTATGTATGAAAGGAGTGCAGCTCATTGAAGGACAGTGACATCACAAGGGGGGTATGTATGAAAGTAGTGCAGCTCATTGGAGGACAGTGACATCACAAGGGGGGTATGTATGAAAGTAGTGCAGCTCATTGGAGGACAGTGACATCACAAGGGGGTATGTATGAAAGTAGTGCAGCTCATTGGAGGACAGTGACATCACAAGGGGTATGTATGAATGTAGTGCACCTCTTTGGAGGACAGTGACAACACAAGGGGTATGTATGAAAGGAGTGCAGCTCATTGGAGGACAGTGACATCACAGGGGGGTATGTATGAAAGGAGTGCAGCTCATTGGAGGACAGTGACATCACAAGGGGGGTATGTATGAAAGTAGTGCAGCTCATTGGAGGACAGTGACATCACAAGGGGGGTATGTATGAAAGTAGTGAAGCTCATTGGAGGACAGTGACATCACAAGGGGGGTATGTATGAAAGTAGTGCAGCTCATTGGGGGACAGTGGCATCATAAGGGGGTATGTATGAAAGTAGTGAAGCTCATTGGAGGACAGTGACATCACAAGGGGGTATGTATGAAAGTAGTGCAGCTCATTGGAGGACAGTGACATCACAAGGGGGTATGTATGAAAGTAGTGCAGCTCATTGGAGGACAGTGACATCACAAGGGGAGTATGTATGAAAGTAGTGCAGCTCATTGGAGGACAGTGACATCACAAGGGGTATGTATGAAAGTAGTGCAGCTCATTGGAGGACAGTGACATCACAAGGGGGGTATGTATGAAAGTAGTGCAGCTCATTGGAGGACAGTGACATCACAAGGGGGTATGTATGAAAGTAGTGCAGCTCATTGGGGACAGTGACATCACAAGGGGGTATGTATGAAAGTAGTGCAGCTCATTGGAGGACAGTGACACCACAAGGGGGTATGTATGAAAGTAGTGCAGCTCATTGGAGGACAGTGACATCACAAGGGGTATGTATGAAAGTAGTGCAGCTCATTGGGGACAGTGACATCACAAGGGGGTATGTATGAAAGTAGTGCAGCTCATTGGGGACAGTGACATCACAAGGGGTATGTATGAAAGTAGTGCAGCTCATTGGGGACAGTGACATCACAAGGGGGTATGTATGAAAGTAGTGCAGCTCATTGGAGGACAGTGACATCACAAGGGGAGTATGTATGAAAGTAGTGCAGCTCATTGGAGGACAGTGACATCACAAGGGGGTATGTATGAAAGTAGTGCAGCTCATTGGGGACAGTGACATCACAAGGGGGGTATGTATGAAAGTAGTGCAGCTCATTGGAGGACAGTGACATCACAAGGGGGTATGTATGAAAGTAGTGCAGCTCATTGGAGGACAGTGACATCACAAGGGGGGTATGTATGAAAGTAGTGCAGCTCATTGGAGGACAGTGACATCACAAGGGGGTATGTATGAAAGTAGTGCAGCTCATTGGAGGACAGTGACATCACAAGGGGGTATGTATGAAAGTAGTGCAGCTCATTGGGGACAGTGACATCACAAGGGGGGTATGTATGAAAGTAGTGCAGCTCATTGGGGGACAGTGACATCACAAGGGGGGTATGTATGAAAGGAGTGCAGCTCATTGGAGGACAGTGACATCACAGGGGGGTATGTATGAAAGTAGTGCAGCTCATTGGAGGACAGTGACATCACAAGGGGGTATGTATGAAAGTAGTGCAGCTCATTGGAGGACAGTGACATCACAAGGGGGTATGTATGAAAGTAGTGCAACTCATTGGAGGACAGTGACATCACAAGGGGGGTATGTATGAAAGTAGTGCAGCTCATTGGGGGACAGTGACATCACAAGGGGGGTATGTATGAAAGGAGTGCAGCTCATTGGAGGACAGTGACATCACAAGGGGGGTATGTATGAAAGGAGTGCAGCTCATTGGAGGACAGTGACATCACAAGGGGGTATGTATGAAAGTAGTGCAGCTCATTGGAAGACAGTGACATCACAAGGGGAGTATGTATGAAAGTAGTGCAGCTCATTGGAGGACAGTGACATCACAAGGGGGGTATGTATGAAAGTAGTGCAGCTCATTGGAGGACACTGACATCACAAGGGGGGTATGTATGAAAGTAGTGCAGCTCATTGGAGGACAGTGACATCACAAGGGGGTATGTATGAAAGTAGTGCAGCTCATTGGAGGACAGTGGCATCTGTTAGGTGTCAGTTAGACATCATGGAAAGAGGTGTGTCAACAGGTAGGCCAGGGAAAGCCAAGAAATGGAAGGTGTATACTGTGAATAACACCAAAGTTTCTTGCTGAGCGGGTATGCGCACGTGTGCGCGCCTGTAAACTTGAGTAAGACAGAGTGCGCACGTGGAAGTGCGAGTGCACGCGTTTAAGCCGGAGTAAGCATGTATAAGGCTGTTGGAAGACCTGTAAACTTGTTTGTGCTGGTGTGTGCGCGTTTTAGCCCGAATAAGCAAGTTTTAGTCCGTCTAAGCATGTATGCACGTGTGTGAGCTGCTGTGAGCGTGTTTGCGCTTGTATGCGCGTCACTCCCCCTGAGGAAACAGAAAGGAAAAAGGAAGCACAACAAATAGCAGGAAGCTACCAGGTGATACCGGTAGAGCTAACAGGTGAAAACAACCCAAATCAGGCATTAACACATGCAGAACACTAGCCTAGCCCAGCCCAGCACTTAAAACTCTGCAAATAACAGTGCAGTTTGTTTCTCACAAGAGACACTGAAACACTGGAGTATGCTACTAGAAGTGAAAACTGAAAAAACTTCACTCAGACAAAAAATGCTAGGGGCTGCCATTGCTGTTATAAGATGAGATATGCAACATGCTGAGGGTGGTGACAATGCAAATGCTGCCGGACAACCCACAGTGAGGAGACGGAGAAGAGTGTACAGGCCCAGGGTCACCTACCAGGGGTTACATGAGCTGGAAATAGTGGAGCGCTATAGAGTGGACAGAGACCTCCTGCAGCAAATTGTTGAGCTGTGCAGGCCATGCCTCACACACAGAACCAACAGAGGGGAACCCATCCCAGTGGAAACCAAGGTATGTGTTGGCCTAAGAATACTAGCAACAGGTACCTTTCAGAGACCAACTGGTGATATGATGGGGATATCACAGGCATCAGCATCCAGGATACTCACCAGTTCCTGGATGCCATGTCAGCACATGTCGGTGATCATGTACATTTCCCCAATTCCTGTGAGGTATTGGCCAGAAATATGCGTCTCTTCCAGCAAATAGCAGAATACCTTGAGGTAGTGGGTGCAATAGACTGCACGCATATACGCATCAAAGCACCAGCTGGTGAGCGGGGTAGGGCCTACATTAACCGCAAGGGCTTCCCCTCCATCAACTGCCAGGTCATGTGTGATGCCCAGGGCATAATAATGAATGTGTGTGCTGGCTGCCCTGGAAGCTACCATGATTCCCATATCTGGCAGCTGTACCAGACATTTGCCAATGGGGACATCCCACATGGTCACTTAGTGGGGGATGCTGGCTATGCACGGGAGCCGTGGCTGATGACACCCATCAGAAATGCACACACACCTGAGCAAGAAATGAGGCACACGCACAAACACGAAATGTAATAGAGGTGTGTTTGGGTTGCTCAAGTCACGGTTCCGGTGCCTGGACACATCTGGTGGAGCCTTGCAATACTCACCAACTACATGTACCCAAATTGTCATGGTATGTGCTATGCTACACAATATGATCCTGCGAAAACAGTTGCAACAGGACCAGCATAGGCCTGGGCCAAACAGCCCCCCACCAATGCCAAGGCCATCACAGGCAGAGCGTGACTCAGAGGAGGAACAACCTGAGCCTGCCCCAGTAGGCAGAAGGAGGCGCGCCCAGTATGCCTTGGCAAAGAGGCAATGCATAGCACATACACTGGCTCAGTAGGAACCCTGGAAAGGATACCTCTCTCTGACTCGCACATATAGTAAAAGGGATGCCTAACTTGACACTACCTGTTTCCAAACATGTATAGGGAGTGCAGTATGTGCATCTGACATAGGCAGCCCTGAAGCACCACCTGAGGCATGATTGCCATGTGTTAAGCAATGCAAGATAGTGCTAAACAGCATTTACCACCATGTCGTATATGCAAACTTGATGACCTTCAATAGCATCCTACCCTCACCAAACCTGAGGCCACAATATGAAGACAAGATGATCAATTACAACAATTGCTTAAGTATTGGTGTCAATGAAAGGGGATTCAATGCCTGTCAGCCTGGAATGAGATGCTCGACAAGACATGATGCTTTGCTAGGGATGGATTTCACCTATCACCTGTGGCCTACTGGATATTGCCAAAGGCTCTTGTCACCCCCATAGTGCCTTTTATAGGTAAGGCTGCTCAAAAGACAAACCCACCTCCATAGGTATCACAAGGGATAAGAAAGTATAAGTAATGCTACTCAATGCCAGAAGTCTAAACTGCAAGATGCACGCACTCCAAACACTACTCAGCATGGAGAATGTTGATATCTGTGCAGTAACAGAAACCTGGTTCAAGGCTCCCAAGAGCACCCTAGCAATTACAGGTACACCTCATACCATGCTTTACATCTGCAAAACATGGAACAGACTACAAAAGGAGGATGAGTATCAATATTTGTCAAAGATACCCACACCCACAGGTTGGTGGCACAGCATGAAGCATCAGAGACTATCCATGTGTAACAAACTGTGGGTAAAACTGCCTTCCAGTTAATAGCCTGCTACAGACCACCCTCCTAAACCCAGGAACCACACTTGGCCGACTGGAGAATACATGCAAATATGAAGATCTCCCCAAGCACCATTATACTGGGCGGCTTCAACTACCCAAACATACACTGGGAGCATTACCCTAGCTCCAACACCCTAAGCCAAAGGTTCCCAGAATTTATAAACCAAAATGCTATGGAACAACTTGCTACCACTCCCACAAGAGGGGAAAACATACTGGACCTGATCATCACCAACATGAGGACTCTATGCCCAAGATCAGAAGTGTATCCCTCACTGGTACTATCACACCAGATAGTAATCCAACTGGATATTCACATCCCCACCCCATGGCCAGAAAACCACAGTGAAAAATGTTCACTAAAGCATATGTCACACACCTCAAAACTGAGGTGGAATCCTTCACAGCCCCTGTGTCTGTGGAAAATACGGCCCAGACCTCATAACCCTTTATAAACGCATTCTATGAACATAGTCAGGAATGCATGGATCATGCAATCTCAAATAAAACCAAGACCCAATCCTCCAAAGGCAGGCATCCTGTTTGGTGGACCCCAGCCATAAACAAACCATACAATACAAGGAAGAAGCTACTATATGATAGATCCAAATCACAAAAAGGGAAGCCATCTCTGACCAGTATTATTGAAAAACAACGTCCACACATAAAATTGTCTAAGGCCATCTGTGAGATAACAATTGTACAGGACACCAAGGATAATCACAAGTCATTCTTTACTTATTGTAGAAACCTGTGTGGGAATCCCCAGATATGTTCAGAATTAGTCCAAAATGACAAACAATACAACAAACCCACAGACATTGCCAACATCCAAGCTGACAGGTTCAGTGCAAACCCCCCCCCCCACCAAAAGGGCAAATATCTATCCTAGCAGAGTGCTGGCCCCCTGACATCGCAGATGCTCAGGTAACAGCCAGCCTCTCCAAAGCAAAACACACAGCATCAATGGGACCAGACAGTGTCCTGGGCTGTGTCCAACATGAACCCCAAGAAGAATTGAACACATACATAAAACCATTGTTCAATGTCAGCCTTAACACATATGTACCCAAAGAGCAGTGTACAGCAACAGTGGACCCTCTCCACAAAGGTGGTGCCTCAACGGATACTGCAAACAATCGCCCCAGAAGCCTGACTAGGTTGGTCTGCTAAGCTATGGAAAGGATCATCACGGACCTCAGAAATAAACATATTGGGGACACACAGACACTGGATCCTACCCATTTTGGCTTTGTTAAGGGCAGATCCTGCCTCTTAAACCTGCTTGAGTCATTTGAAACAGTCACCAAGGCCATTGACGAGGGGATGGTGATCCACACAGCCTACCTGGACCTTGCAAAAGCCTTCCATACAGTACTCCACTTGGTCATCATAGATAAGATCACCAGCTTCAATAGAAACCCCTATGTCACTAGATGGGTTGCAAACTGGCTCAAGGACAGAACCCACATGGTCTGAAATGCTGGAGCCATGTCAGACCACAAACCAGCTACAAGTGACATCCCACAAGGCTCAGTCCTGGGACCTCCCTTGTTTGGTATATATTTCTCAGAGGTACAGGCCAACACAGAAGGACTGTTGGTGAACAAGTTTGTAGATGACTGCAAACTGGGCACCATAATCGACCCTCCAGCTGACACAAGCATCCTACAAAAGGGCCTCATAGAAACAGACAACTGGTGCCAGAGCCATGTCCTCAAGCTAAACACAACAGTGTATAGTCCTCCCCTTTGTCAAAATCTAAGTACCCACAAATTACTACATATGTGGTAACCCATTAAGTATGGAAGAAGTGATAAGGGACCTGGGGACCCAAGTCGATAGCAACCTCACATTTGACAACCATGTGGCCAAAGTGTTCAGAGAAACATTTCATATACCCACCTAATCATGAAGGTAATCACATGTACATCAGTGGAGGTCATTGTGCCTCATACAGCCCACCTAATCATGAAGGTAATCACATGTACATCAGTGGAGGTCATTGTGCCTCATATACCCACCTAATCATGAAGGTAATCACATGTACATCAGTGGAGGTCATTGTGCCTCATATAGCCCACCTAATCATGAAGGTAATCACATGTACATCAGTGGAGGTCATTGTGCCTCATATAGCCCACCTAATCATGAAGGTAATCACATCTACATCAGTGGAGGTCATTGTGCCTCATATAGCCCACCTAATCATGAAGGTAATCACATCTACATCAGTGGAGGTCATTGTGCCTCATATAGCCCACCTAATCACGAAGGTAATCACATGTACATCAGTGGAGGTCATTGTGCCTCATATAGCACACCTAATCATGAAGGTAATCACATCTACATCAGTGGAGGTCATTGTGCCTCATATAGCACACCTAATCACGAAGGTAATCACAGCTACATCAGGGGAGGTCATTGTGCCTCATACAGCCCACTTAATCATGAAGGTAATCACATGTACATCAGTGGAGGTCATTGTGCCTCATATAGCCCACCTAATCATGAAGGTAATCACATCTACATCAGTGGAGGTCATTGTGCCTCATATAGCCCACCTAATCAAGAAGGTAATCACATCTACATCAGTGGAGGTCATTGTGCCTCTTACAGCCCACCTAATCATGAAGGTAATCACATGTACATCAGTGGAGGTCATTGTGCCTCATACAGCCCACCTAATCATGAAGGTAATCACATCTACATCAGTGGAGGTCATTGTGCCTCATATAGCCCACCTAATCATGAAGGTAATCACATGTACATCAGTGGAGGTCATTGTGCCTCATATAGCCCACCTAATCATGAAGGTAATCACATGTACATCAGTGGAGGTCATTGTGCCTCTTACAGCCCACCTAATCATGAAGGTAATCACATGTACATCAGTGGAGGTCACTGTGCCTCATATAGCCCACCTAATCATGAAGGTAATCACATGTACATCAGTGGAGGTCATTGTGCCTCATATAGCCCACCTAATCATGAAGGTAATCACATCTACATCAGTGGAGGTCATTGTGCCTCATATAGCCCACCTAATCATGAAGGTAATCACATCTACATCAGTGGAGGTCATTGTGCCTCATATAGCCCACCTAATCATGAAGGTAATCACATGTACATCAGTGGAGGTCATTGTGCCTCTTAACCCATCCCTCATCAGGCCCATAATTGAGTACAATGCCCCTTGTGGGATGTACCTTTTCAGACACCTGCAGCAGCTGGAAAGACCACAAATGTACCTCACCAGGAGGATCAAAGGGCTCAAACACATGCCATTCACTGCCCGGTTAAAGAAACTGCAGCTCCACTCAGTGGCATACTGCCTGCCCACAGGCGATCTGTGCCAGATGTATAAAGCCATGTCCAACCTGGAATCAATGGACATGCCGCACCTTGGAAAATCAGAATCCCATCAAGCTATGCGCTCAAGAGACCTGAACCTCAGGACTGAAATAAATAGGACATGCTGGAGTGACAGATCCATAACCCAGAGGCTCCCCCCACTCTTGAGTAAACTCCCACTCCAGGTTAGTCAGAGTCCCTCATTGACTCTCTTCAAGAGGAATCCTGATGAGTGGATGGGAGATTGTAGGTTTACCCCGGGTATCACTTCTATGTCACTGTTAGCCAGAGGCACAGTATACCAACCATGAAAAATGTAATGGCAAACTCCACTTACAATGTGTGTTGAAAGCCAAACACACTCTGGCTAGGATTATAAATGCCCTAGGGCAGATAGCCTAGTATGAACATATGAACAGAATCACACACACCAAGTAGTACAACTGTGGTCACTGTGGAGTAATGTTTGCCAATGTCCACCCAAGTCGGTGAATACACAGCAATGTCGGACAAGCCTGGTTTAAGTAGGCCATAGCTGAACAAAATGCAACATGCTCATAGTTGCCCAACTAGCCCTTAACTAGTCTGGTCTGCTCAGTATGAGCATTTACAGCAGTGATGGGACTCAAACCCATGATACTGTGCACCATAGTGAAAGTACTGAACTACTACACCATGACAGTATTGCAGTGTTCAGCCAGTATTAGAGAATGTTGCCAAGTCTTTGCAAACTATCCCATGGAAACCCTGCAAGCACAGCATAATCCCTGTTGAGTTGTGACACAAAGGAGTCTGGCAGTAAGAACACAACATGACTTCCAACACACCCAGTATTAATGCCAATATTGGTCATGTTCACACACAACCACAAATGTAGTGGACTTCAGATCACAACATATGGAAAGGTCACACTGGGCATGCTCACACACTTGGATAAATGAGACACATGTCAGGCAACAAACCATGGAAAGCCTGAATTGGGCATGCTCACACACTTAGGCCATGTCTGAGTATAGCAGTCAGTCACACATATCTGGCAGTTGTATGTGTTAAGCCAGGAACCTCCCACGATCCAGCAATCCACCCTGTGCACACAGTTAAATGACAACAGACACATATATTAATATACCGGAACCCTGTCATGATCAAACATGTTACGCAGATACACACATTCACAGAAACTGTGAAAGCTACGGCAATAAAGACCTGCAAACAGTAGCAGCAACAAATATTGTGCATCCCAAACATAAACATATGGGTGCAGAGGTGAATACTAGGCTGTCTGCCCTGGGGAATTCATAAGCCTAGGCAGAGTGTATTTGCCTGCCTCCCCAGTAGAGTAGCCTACTGTGCCTCTGTAAAGTAGGTCACAGAAGGCACCCTTTAAGGCTACTTTGCTGTGCCTCTGTCAAGCAGGGACACAGTGGAGATCCCAGGGGTGAATTTGCAATTTCCCATCCATGCGGCTGTATTTTGCTGGAAGAGGGTTGGTGAGGGGGTCTAACTTTAATTGGGATTCAATTCCAGAGTGAGGGGAGCCTGTGAGTAATGAATCTGTCCCTGCAGCATGTCCTATTTATGTTTGTGCTGAGGTTTACGTACCTGGAGTGTGTAGCTGTAAGGGTCTTGGATGTTATGAGGTGGAGCATGTCCATTACTTCTGGGTTTGAAATGGCTGTGTACGTCAGGCATAGATGACCTCTGAGTAGACGTTAAGCAACTGGGTAGAGCTGGAGATCCTTTAGCTGAGCTGCATAGGACATCTGTGTGTAGCCCATGATTCTCTTGGGGAGGTACTGTTGTGTTCACTGTAGTTGCCGCAGGTGTTGGGTAAGGTACACCCCAAAAGGGGCATTGTAGTCAAACATGGTCCTGATGAGTGAGTAGTAGAGGGCCACAATGACCTCACATGATCTACATGCAAACACCCATGTGAGAAGGAGGGCTATACAAAGTTCTTAGCAATGACTCTCTGTCAATGTGATTAGCAAAGGAGAGGTTATGATCTATCTGGGTATGTGGGATATTGCTCTGTTATGTAGTAGCTTCCTCCTCCTGTTGTACAGCTTATATATGGCTGATGTCAACCAGACAGGTCTCTTGTTTTGGACGAGTCATGGTTTTATGTGGGATAGCATGATCAATGCATACCTGCAGCGGCTCATACAATGCGTTTGTAAAGAATTCTGCAGATTGGTCTGTATTAACCTTCAGCACGGGGCCTCTGAAGTATTCCACCCCAGTCTTCACAAGTGCAAAGTCTGCTTTTGAGAAATTCTTTACAGTGATTTCCTTGGCTGGGTGTGGGGACGGGATATGGATGCCCAGGGAAAGTTGATCATGGTCTGATCTTAACAATGACAGTTCTACCTCTGGTGTGGAACATACAGTCCCCATGTTGGTGATGATCAGGTCCAATATGTATTCCCCCTAGTGGGTGTGGTGACTGGTTGTGCCATAGCACGTGGATTCACAAATTGTAGTGGCTGTAGGGTGATGTTGAGGGCTTGAGTAGTATCCCCAGTCAATATTTGTGTACCTGAAGTCAACCACTATAATGGTGTGTGTGAAGACCTTCATATCAGACAATGTTCCCAGGAAAGCCAAGTGTGGTTACTGGGTATGGGTGGGTGGTCTGAACTACACACCAAACCAAAAGGCAGTTTTGCACAATGGTAGGTGCATATGTATGGCCTGTAATGCTTAGTGCAGTGGGACCAACCCAGAGGTGTGTGTATCTGTGATGTATATAGATACACCCCCTACTTGTGTTCTGTGTCACAAGTCCTGTGGTCACGAAGCATGGTATAGAACATAACCTGGCAGTGCCAGTGTGCATATGTGACCCTGAACTAGGTTTCTGTGAATGCAGATATTGTTATCCCCCATACTGAGGGATAGTTAAAGATGTACATTCTTCTTTGGAAAGACTGATGTCAGCACCCTATAAATACAGCAGGAGAAGGGAAATCATCCAGTAATGCGAATAGCGTGCTGTGCTAATGCGTCTGTCTCAAGTATCATAACATAGTTAGGTAGGGGTTTGAATCCTGTAAACGCTGTGTGTGTCTGTGTGTGTGTGGGGGTGGGCAGGGGTGTGTGTATGTCTGCAATTCTTTGTGAAAGGAATGGCCATTTTGAAGACTGGGATAACACACTAAAAGATGTACATTCTTCTTTGGAAAGACTGATGATGTCAGCACCCTATAAATACAGCAGGAGAAGGGAAATCATCCAGTAATGCGTATAGCGTGCTGTGCTAATGCATCTCTCTAAGTGCCATAACCTAGTTAGGTAGGGGTTTGAATCCTACAAATGACGTGCGCGTTTGTCTCACAGTTTGTGAATGTGTTGTGTGTTTTGCTTTCATTATTGTATGACATATTATAACAGTAATTGCCATGCACACATCAGGTATGTGTTTGCCACATACAGATATGTACCTGTGACCTTTTAATAGTTCCTATGTGTGAAGCCTGCCCCATATGAATACAGTTGTTACCTGTGCCGCAGCTTACCAGACCTTAGGCCATACATGTATGTTGGTGACAATGCAAGCTACTGCAGTGATCTGTGTCCTAGGCCAACTATGTGACACACACCCATGAAAGCTTTGATAGATTAATGTGGGTGACGGTTCATGTCTGCAGTATATGTCAGACATGTTAAAACACAGCAAAGTCTGTGAGTGATGGCCATCCAGTGTAGGTGTATGGCAACTGTTGCCGATATGCATACAGACACCTTCTTGCTTAGGTGATACACACAGGGACTGCAGAATACCTTTGGAAATGTGAATATCACAGGATAGACAAGATAACACCTGTCCACATGTACACACCATTACCCATTCTACATGATGGGTGCTACCACCTACATGGTACTGTTGGAATACTATGTTAACTACATGCCGATGACAATGCCACAGTAGCGTTACAGCAATATACCATGGCTTGGACAATCTGTCCGTATGATACCCTTGTGGTGGTTAGGTGCATCATGTGTAGAATGCATTATAGGCCACTGTATGTATTTGCAGTCATGGATGGACATATCCATAGTGTGTTGGCATGTACATGAGACTGCTATATGCCAAAGGGTATTGTTCCCAGGGATGTGTGGGGCTCAGTAACAATGGCTACTGGTATAGTGTAGTACTGCAGGGATATCACTGACACCAGGCTCCTATGTCTGTGTATCAGTTGAGGAGACACCATGTAATGACCACTGAATGTCAGGCTATGTAAGATGTGTATACTACCAGAATGCAGACCATTGACATGTGGAAACCGTATCACCCACAGCATACTGTCAAACCATGTCATGTTCCATGCTGACCATGTTCACAAATGTACACCTACAAATCGGTGATGCAAACATCACACATGTACTGTCCACACCCCAACACATGCAGGCACAGGTGCACGCAACAGCCATGTGGCACATGTGCAGACAGTACACTTTGGGAATTAACACTGGTGTATACAAAACTGCAATGACAAACATAGTTAATGCATCATGCATGCTCAAATATACAATATAATATACAGTACGACCACAGATGCTCCCACGAGAACCCCTGGACATCTGCCTGTCTGGTACCATGTCAGGAATCTGGCCATGGCTGCTGTGAGGGGATGCATGTGCCAATGATACCACACTACCCTGGTCAATGCCCACTGTATGTTGTCCCTCAGCTAAGGACATTGGTGACAATGGATGTATCGGCAGGATGACTGTGCGCATTGATGGGGTTGACTGCTGTGTACTGTCAATTGGATGACCAACGACAGACCCTGTCACACCTCCCTGTGCCATTACACATGTATCATCATTATCACTATCCCCAGCAGTGGCTTCAGGTTCCCTGCTGCACTCCACCAGAGCAACATCAGAACCTGTGAGAGGAAGATAGGAAACACAGTTTACAAATGTGTACACGATATTAGCACACAAGCACACAGGCACACATGCACACAGGCACACTCCTCAGTACAGCAGATACAAACAGACACACCTGCAATCCAACACATACACAATACTGTTTTAGGGTGGGTGACCGTTTCACAAGGAAAAACATCACTGCAGACATGTCAGCATGCAGGGTATGTGTTGCACAGGAACATGCAGTGCAGGTGTAGACAGCCCTTGTTAATAACAGTATACGTGTACTTGATGCTTGTGTGTAGTGTGTAGTTGTTCAGTGATTGTCTCCACCCTGGGACACAATGTGTACAAGGACATAACAATGTTGTGCAAGTGTTACAAGCTGTGGGTGCATAGATTTGCGCACACACACACACACACACACACACACACACACACACACACACACACAAAACACATGACGGTGCTACGCAATAACAGCTATGTGTACTTTTGTGGTCAGTGGAACTGATGTGGTGTAGTAACGTGAGCCATGATCAACATGCTTTTTGTGGTCAGTCAACAATAATAATGTGTGCCAGACAGGCAGCTAGCATGCTGTACCTGAAGTGCAGTAACATGACTACATCCGCAATTACACAGCCACTTGTTACATGGGTGTGTAAGATGGCCAATAGTGAGCATTGCCTAACATGAATGTATTATTTGTTCCAGACTGTTGCACAAAGACATGATAGGCCTCTACCCCTCAGGTATATTATGTGTGCTGCATAGATAAGTGGGATTCTGAAGGCTGGCCATACAGCAGATGTCATAATTGGACATGTGTAGCAGGCTAAGGTGTAGTGTGTATGCCAAACATGTGTGTGTTGTGTACATGTGTATCTGGTATGCCTATACAATGTCCAGTACTGTGTTGCCACACATGTGTGTCATGCTCTGTGTATTGCATGTCAGTGAGGCAGCTACTGAGAATAATGGGATATGCATAGTCTCACAGCAAACATGCACAGCATGCATTACGTGTAGGTGTGTTACATGTGCACACACTACACCTCCATATGACATGCACATGTCATTAGCAATAGTATTGTTATTACACACTCACCAGCATGGATTGGCTGCCTTGCTGTCACTCCAGAGGGACCTGCAAACATATGAGAGTGATTGCCAGTGGCCACAACTGTGCCTTTGATACTGTGAGTATGATAAAGTACAGTAGTACAACAGGTGGCTTTCACATGTGTACAGATTATGCTCAGAATATCAGTCTTGCAGAAGAATGGGCAGGTTAACAGCTACACAAACAGTACACATCTCACACACGCATAGACTACCAGTACAGAGAACAGTCAACTACAGATATGGCATGTTACCTGCACACTACATTTCAACATGCTGGGTGGCTCCGGCCTCCATGATGACAAGTTTGTGGATGTTCTTGTTGTTGGCCTGGAGCCACAACACTTAGGAGGTGCTCCTCCACACTGGTGAGGGGGTGTGGATAGGTACCCCACCACCTGTGGCAAGCTGTTGTCTGTGGATATCAGACGCACGCTGCCGGACATGTCTAATTAAATCACTGCAGTGATGGCGTTCCTGCTCATATGTCCGGTTATGCATGCCTATGTCATTTACCCGACGGACAAGTTCTTGCCACAGTGCAGCCTTCTCATGTTGGTTCTGGCTGGTCCTGGAAAACAGCACACAGTAATTCTGCACCACGCTCTGGTGGATCTCTTGATCCTCTGCTGCTGTATAAGGTGGATTTCTCTGATGCACCATCACCCTGGAAGGAAGGAAAAGAAAAATATGTGAGCAAGTCATGTGGCACACTTAATATTCTAATGTACTGATATCACTTCACTGCCATATATAGCATCTCTCTGTCTATCAGGGGACACACATGTTTGATAATGATACCACATATCAATGCTCAGCCCACAACTGTCTGACAGTGCCTGCCACACTCCATACAACAAACTAGTATACACCAGCACTCGGCACACTGTTTGGGATACAATGCACAACCTCACACTGGGGTATGTATCAAGCTAATGCATGAAGAATATTGTCGTCCCATGCAATGAATGCAATACACATGTACAGTTTCAACAGTAATCCACCCGTGTCTTTGATGCCATACCCCTACCTGATATACGTGCACAGTTGTTACTAAAGCCAGCATACTGCTGTCACAGAGTATACATGCTGCCAGGTACACACACATACCCTGTAACACACATGTGATTGCGGCTATGGTACAGGCATCATTACACACACATTACACATACATACAACACACAAATGTATGATGACACAAATGAGCATTAACTGTGTACCTTATAGTACTGTGTGCCCCTACTTACAGATACCTATGCATGAGGTATGTAATTTGTGCAGACTACAGGTAACGCACTAAACAGTGTTACCACAGAATGTGAACATACACCATACTGTAGTGTTTAGGCCTACAACATCAGGTAGTACAACAGTTCGTATGTGAGCTGGATTCAACAGCAGTACCACTTACTAAGCATATATGTATTGCTTCTGCCTATGATGGGACACCGCAGTCGTACACAGGGAACTACGGCACAACATATGCCAATCTACTATGTTTGCATCCCAATAACTGACGCATCTTTCTCTGGCCTCACACCAAGGACACCAACTACCATGACAGACAAACTCACGCTAAGCTATCACACCTTTACAGACCTTGAACACAGTCAGTGTCACACTCATTCAATGTCACATAGCTGGTATTACACTGAGTACATGTGTGTGTGCAATGTGTCATAGGTAGGTACTATGCTATTGGCCCTGGGCCTAGGGCAGCCTAGCCATATGCTACCCTGCCCTTTGGTACACATGTACTGTGATTTTACTTGCTCCTGTGAAACGGTTACACACAGATGACTCACAAGACATATTACCCATCTCTATGACATTCATCAGGGGTATGTATGACATCTACTGAGAAGCCTTGTTTGTTAATGCTGGGTGGTTTAGTCCAGGGTATGGCATATTTGTGTACAGAAACCTGTACCTCTAGCATGTGCTGTTTAGTGCGGTGACAGGGATTAGGGCCCTAAGTCATGTAGGCTGGCCGGATTGTGAGGTGTTGCCATGGTGGTTGGCCAACTGGTATGGGTGTGACATAACTCTATGTCCAGCACTGGTAACCTCTGTGTAGGCAGTATGCAAGGCACTCTAGCTGTGGTTTTGTGAGTCAGTCTGCATAGGGAATGTGTTTGTGGCCATTATCAGTCTTTGTTAGGTATGTCTGTGGCCTTTCCACTTGCTGTAGTTCTCATGGGAGGTAGATACTGCATAGGACATTGTGAGGTGTACAGGGGTACACTGACTTACATTTCCCTAGCTGACACACCTTTTGTGATGACACGTACCATATACAGGGATTACAAGACTAGTGTGCCACTGTGGAAATCAAAGGGGAGGCTATTGTACAGCTGTGTCCCATGTTCCCTTCTGACACCTCCAGTGGTAGGCAGGCAACCACCTATGTGGTAGTTAGTGGGTAACATGCTTTGGAATGGGGTATGGTACTGCAGTATCAACACTGGTGTTCTGTCCATGCCTTGGTCACCAGGCACCTGTTGCAGTACATCTGCCCCCATGTCCCCCTCTCTCACACTCTCTCTCACACTCTCTCTCTATATATATATATATATATATATATATATACACATACACACACATACATATGCACATATATGTATATATATCTATACACACACCGCTATATATAACCATATATATATATATATATATATATATATATATATATGTATATACATATCTATAGACATTCATATCTATCTGTATACATGTATGTATCTAAATTTATATCTATATATGTATTTGTCTATTATATCTATATGTATATACATATTCTCTATCTATCTATATATCTCTATGTATCTATACAGACCTCTCTGTCTATGTACATACACACATATATATATATATATATATATATATATATATATATATATATATATATATAGATATAGATATATATATATATATAGAGAGAGAGAGATATGTAGATACATGTCCCTTGCTCTATGCACATCTTCATATACATATAGATACAGACTGCTAACACATATGGAGGGTTCACAGTATGTAGATTATTTAGTTTACATTACCTTTGTCTCTGACTGTTTTATTTTGGATTGCTGGCTGCCTGCCTTGGATTTTCTTTTTTATTTTGTTCTCTCTGTCTCTCTCTCCAGTTGCTGCAATGATATTATTGCATGTGTGGACTGGCAGTACAGGCTGCTTTTGTAGGTATCTGCACATGTGCATGTGATGGCCTCAGCCCCAATTGGTGGCCAGCATTTACTAATTGCATGCAGCCTGCTGTGTGGTAATTGCAGTTCTCACTGTGATTTCAGGACACTGCTATAAAATGTTAGGTTAGGTAGGCATAGGCCTTTCAGTTTTGCAAGGTGGGGACCATGCTGGTTTGCTGTGGACACTGTTGGGTCAGTCAGAAGGTTGGTATCTCTCTCATATCTAAGGCTGTGTTGTAGCCACTGAAATGCATGTTGTACTGAAACCTGACTGTTGCTTTTTCCAGTTCACTCTTCTCAGTGTGTATGTTAACTCACACCTGATAATGCTAACACTGTTTACATGAGAGTATGTACTTTCCTGTGGGAGTTGTGGATTAACTGGTATACAATAGTAGTTCTTGCAATGTGTTGCTATGGCTTCACTATTTTCCCTTTACATTCACTCCTTGAAGGCCTGATATTTGTTTTTACTGGAATGTGTTGCTATGGCTTTCCTATTTTCCATTTACATTCACTCCTTGTAATGCATGATATATTTCTTTCAGCAGTAAGTTCTTATATGTTTGCTGTGGCTTGGTGGCACTGCATGCAGTCTGGTGAGCCCAAGGTCTGGGGTTTGACACTTACAAGGGTATTTTATTTTGCTGCTGAGCAGTACTAGGGCCTTGCATTTTGTACTAACAATTATGAATATCAGGCACATGCAGTGCTTGTAAACTGCTATACTGTCATTAGTTTGTTAGATGGCTACATCCTTTGATATTTATGTGTTGTACTCCTACATGAGGGTGTGCTTGTGGGAGTAATTCTACAGCTATTCACAATGTGTGTAACAGCAGACAGGCTGATATGCCTGTGTATTTCTGACACTTGCAGGCCTCAGATACTCTCAGGTATATATTTGACCAGCCTCAAGGAAAGATGCATATCAGTGGGATACACCCGTGATATATTTCAGATATTCTGCAGTTGTGACTGTGGGGTATTTTGAGCATATGCATTACTACACCATTTCTGACATGCAAGTAGCGTCTACTTTAACTTATTGACAGTCACCATTACGTGGGATACCCCACCTTTCTGCCTACTGTTAGTACATTTCACAGGGAGTCAGTGGGGCACAGGTAACATTTTTTGCAAATCAGGGACATCCCTGTAAATCAGTCACAGTTGGGAAGTCTGGCCTCATACCTATTCAAATATGGCAGTGTTTATCCTGCTCTGATACTGTGTGGGGTTTGTAAGGTGCTACTGTAACATTATTACCTCCTAGCATGGCTGTTTCTCTTATCACACTAATGTAATGCAATTCCACAAGAATTGCCAGTAAGGATTCAGGGAACAACCTTTGTGTAATGGCCTTCCTATATTCCCTTTACATTCACTCCTTGTATTTCATGATGTATTTCTTTCAGCACCAAGTTCTTGTACATCTGCCGTGGCTCAGTGGTAATTCATGCAGACTAGTGTTTCCAAGGTCCGGGGTTCGAGACTGACAGGGGTATTTTATTTTGCTGATGAGCAGACTACAGGCCTTGTCATACAGAGTGACTAAGGCACTTTTAAGCAGTTGTAAGCGGGTTTGCACTGGTCTGCGTGATGCTTACACATGCGCACACTCGCTTAGCTAAGCGCACACCCGCGCTAATTTCTTTTAAAGAAAAGAAAATGGGGAGATAGGAAAGTGGTGAAAAAGGGGGCACAAAGAGGGTAGGACAGTAGGAAAACAAGCTCGGGATGTGCAGGAAGGATGTAGGGAAGGCCCATAGCTGCCCATTTCTTTATCAGCAACAGCTGTGCATGTGTGTGAAATTTGGTGTGAAATTTTAAACCTTCCACCCCTGAGAGAGGGGTGAGTACAACAAAATATGTTGTACTGCCAATTAGAATTATCAGTTTACATGTCCAGTGGACATGTGTGCAAATTGGGCAGCTATGTATGGGGCATAATTTTTTTGTGGGAACAGAGTGCCCTTTTTTATTTATTTTTTCAGGTGAGAGTGGAATGTGAGGTACAGGAAGTAGGTATATTTGGGGAGGTAGGTTGGGGAGGTTAACAGACAAGACAAACAAGACGCATACAGGGGCGGAGTATGACACGTGGGGGGTAAACACATGACGGGGACGGATGTTCGAATATCGCAAGCCCATGAGCCCACAGATGGCAACAGTGGAACTGAAATCCCCACCCATAGGCAGTTAGCACTGCACCTTCACAGCCCAGGCTGGGGCTGTGCTGGGGGCTGGATAGGACGGGCAGGCACACCCATGAGTTGCGCCACCCTCGCCTCAAGCTGGCGTAGCGGATCAGTCACAGAACGCCTGATCTCACTACGCACCACAGACCGGACCCTATGGAGGGTGAGTGGAGGCTCTCCTCCGGCCACACTTGCAGAGGGGGGACAAGCCCCATCCCCTGCAGCGCTTCCACCCGAAGGTGGCACAGGGCCACCGGAGGAGGAGGTCCCGGCCTGGGCACTGGTGCCAGGTGCACTCGCCAGCTGAGGTGGGAGAGGTGGGTCCACTGGAACCTGCCTTCCCTGTTGTCCTATGTTTAGCAGTATTTTATGGCATTTTGGGTTAGTAACAAACACCACCATTCAAAATTAGTTGTAACAGCATGCATCAGTATTCCCATTAACCAAACACCCATGAATTCCGAACATTGAGCAGCAAGCATAACACATGCATATTTAAAACAACAGTGCACATTCCAACAGCATGCAGGGTTGATTGGTGGCAACAGGCCGTCAGGTTTGGATATGTGAACGGGGCACATGCATCAACGTACATGCAGATATGTATGAACCAACAGGACAAATGTCCATGGGAATTAATTGTGAATACACATACCCGGTTTGGTGTGGAATGGCATCATTTGAGGAAATAGGGTAAGGTGGAGAAATTTTACATTAACTAAAACTACCTATACATATACTGTACATTCCTAGTAGATGCAGATATATATCCCCTACATGTATTAGTACAGATTCCTGTATGTAACCTTAGGAATGTTGGTGATGGGGATGTTACTGCTACATTAATATACATTCCATTTTTATTCATATATGTTCATATCTGGTTGTGTTCAGGTAGAGCATCCTGCTACATTTGATTTATATGGGTCTAGACAACTGTGGATGTTCAGCATTTCATACAACCATACTATCTCCATAATGCAAGGGTACAGCAACATATCCAAATTGTGGGACGGACACAGTCCAGGTTCTGTACTTTATTTAAGACATTACACTCTTTGGTTGTGGCTGTCTCATTCATTTCATTATGTAGTGACTGCAGTATACCTTTATTCCAGACTTATTACAGCTTTCTTGGTAGCTTCAAACTCTCTCACACTCTCTCACTTATTTTATATTTACATTTCAGAATGGTACTTAATTCTAAGCTTTATTAACATTTATTACTGGTTTACAACAACCGTTTCCAGCTGACTCACTTATTTCATATGGCAGAATTTACAAGGATGTATTTGACACTTGTCTATCCTTTGTTGATTGATTACCACTCATTGTCTGGCTGCAGCAGTTATCTGATATTACAATACAGGTGGAAACTCTATTTGAGACTTGTTTAATCTTTATTACTGGATTGCATTACACTCTTTTCCAGGCTGCATCACTTATCTAATCTTACAATACTAGCAGAATCTTTCTTCTAGGCTTATTTGACCTTTATTAGTGGGTTACAACACTGAACTCTTTTACAATCTGTCTCACTTATATTCTATGACAATACCAGCTAAATAATTACTAACCTGCCTGGTGGGGCAACCTCAGCAGCCTATCAGCATAGGCTTGCTGATTCGTGGAACGAACACCTGCAGCTGTAATATAAAAGAAGTAATATTGGAACATACGTCTCCATACTATAGGCTAGGATAGCATTTCTTACATACTTAATTACATGGATACTTACTCAGTAGTGGGGCGTTGGGCATTTGGCGGGCCTCCTGCATCCAACAGTTCAGTTGGTCCTCCTTCCGTCGCTTCAGGTCCGCATGGTGGCGACGGACCTGTTCACCAGTCCTCGGAATGCCTGTGGCACTGGTGAGATCATGTGCCAACCGGTTGCACGCCTCTGCCTTGTACGCACCCCAGTGAACCTGGCCCTGCATGAGTTGTGCTTCATGGACTAGGAGCCAAACCATATATTTTGACTCCTCAACACCCCACCTTTGTGCTCTAAAGCGACTTCCCTCTCCTGCACCTGCCATCCTGACTGCAAATGGGCACCACAATCAGTTATGCTGTGTATTCCCGCCTATGGGGCTTATATATGCCGGTTTTCCCGCACTTATCTGTGATGGGCCGCTTTGGATATTTATCAGCTTAAAAAAACCTGCTTTGTCATGCATCTATTTTCATTCATTCCTATATATATGCTAATACTACATTTCTCAGTACAACTGTCACCGCTTAGTGGTTCAGTACTTTGACTATGGTGCACAGTATCCCAGGTTCGACCCTGGGCATTGCTTTTTTTATTTTACTACTGTCTAGACAAGCTAGGAGGTGTGTCTGTGTAAAGGCGGCTTTGATACAGCTTGCCCAATGTTGCCCGGCGGTAAGCTGGTTGGCACGCTTCGCGCAAACGGCTTACGCTGGGTAACGCATTATTTAGCTATGAGCACTCATATTATGCTGGGTGAAGCGCTGAACTACGGGCACTCATTTTAAGCGTGTTAAAGCGCTGTTCAACTCCGGGCACTCATATTAAACCTGTTACACCGCTGCTCACCTGCGGGCACTCATATTAAGCTTGTTAAAGCGCTGCTCACCTACGGGAACCCATATTCAGCTTGCTAAAGCCTTGCTAAGCTATGGGCAATTATGATCCTTTTTTTATATTTTATTATGTCGGATTTCTTCAAAAATACATGGCCCATTTCATTACATTTTACTTAAATTATAGTTTTATATATATATATATATATATATATATATATATATATATATATATATATATATATATATATATATATATATATATATATATATATGTATATATGTCAGGGGACTGTTTCATGCTTATTTAAATAAAAATGGAAAATGATGTTGTGGGGGCTCGAACCGTGACTACCTCCTCTTTGGCCAACGTCTCTACCGCTACGCTATTGCTACTTGGCTTAATTTGCATATTTAGATCTTATATGCTTTTCAATGTCTGCTGTGGCTGAGCGGAAGGCATACCCGCGCAAACGAGCACAACTACAGGCAAACATTTTGGAAATTATAAAAAAAAAAAAATTAAACCGCTATTTTTACGTTTTACATTACAGTTGGGTTTATAGTCTGTGAGGGCATGTGTGTTGTGTTCCTTGACATTTCCACAAACTCGCTCATGGGTGTTTACTTTCAGGACTCTGACTCTTCTGGGGGCGTGTCCCTTTGCAAAACTCGGCATTCGGACACGCCCCCTACTTTCCTACACAGACCGTGTTAGCCTAGGGTATGATTCAGCATGCCTTCATGAATACGCATGGCATGCTGACATCATACCGTTAGACTGCAGCCTCCGTGTAAGACATATTAACTCTTCACGGAGGTTTCGTGAATCCGGCCCTGTGTTTTCTTTCCACCAGAATACTATTTAATGTCTGCAAAAAAAAAAAAAAGAAAAGAAAAAAAAAAAGCTAGGTAAAAGGCAGCATCTTAAAAGTGGAAACACTACATACCTTTTTAGTTGTAATATACCATGCCTAAATTGCCATCCTTTCAAGCAGCTAAACAAATTATTCAAATTCAGAGGTAAGCTGCACTAAAGTTCGATGGTTAGAACTGCAGTCCTAAGTTTGTTTTACAGTGGCCTATCCTGTACTTAACAGACAGCTTTGTAACAATCTCCAACACAAACAGCCTTGGCTTGGATTCATGCACCTTTACTGTCAGAATGATACCTTGCATTTCATTGTACACGCAGTGAACACCTTTCCAGTATGCCAACTAAAACAACAGTGGAAGGTAATTCTTTACTGAGTTGTAATCAATCTGAAGTAAAACTCCTCTGTAGCAAGCTGCAGCTACAATGCCATGCTTTCAAGTGGCTAAAGCCTTGGGGTGAGATGTAAAGGTGTGCTACAATAAAAATTTCTGAGATTAGAAGTAGAGGTTTAGATACACTTCCTAAATGAACACGCTGCTGTTGTTACCTGAAAGGTCCTTATTAAAATTGCAAAGAAAGACAGAAAATATAGCCTTTCAAAGACAGGTTCTAGTGGCCTTAGTTCATAAGCCTTTAGGGCTACAGAATGACATTGTGCTTTATACTTCATTTTCATTGTGGGTGTTTGTGCACTGAGCAAACATTCCCTTTGAGTACAATAATGGCGTAAAATTCTTCTTTGCTAAGGTGCCAAAAACATATTTATCTATCCTAAAAACCCAGCCTCCTTAGCTTAGACTACCGTGCAGTTAAGTGCATTACAAGAAGACAGTATTCTGTAGCTGATGGTCATAATACAATAAAATCTTAAACTGATTTAATACTTTGTACGGTTACAGACAGTCCTTTAGTGTTCAATACCATCTGTGGTCTTATCCAGCATTTGGACGTTTTGTTTGTTTCACAAAACAAACAAAAAAACCCCAACAATAACACAGACTCCCCAAACACACACACATACATATGCGTGTGATGCCCATGCACTGGCCCAGTAATCAAGGAGTCTCAATCCTCACCACTAACACCAGTGAGGGACATGCATATTGGGAGGATAAGTACACACACAGTAAAGTACAATTCCCCTTAAGAGCACACAGAGATCACAGTCAATCTGGGGCTGGTTTTTCCCTTTCTCTCCAGATCCCCAATAATACTTCCCACTGGCACAGCTATAGGGTCCAGATGTCATCAGAGTGGTCAAGCCAAAACCTCCACCACCCTCTCTGTCCAACCAGTGCTTTTTGTCCCTGCCCAAGTAGCTGACACACACACACTTTGAGATTTGATTTATATACAACACACAGTCACTCCTAGGGAAGGCTGGCACAGGTTCACTAGCTATTCCCCCTTCTGCCCAGACTATAAGGTAGTACCGACTGCCACCAACCACACTTATCAGCTACTATAAAAGCCTTTAACAAAGGATGTCAAATTCTACTGTGTAATGTTACTGTTACCCAAATAGTAAGTGTGACTAAAGCTATTTAGGAGTGGCTTGTACAGTGCCACCAAATACATGCAAGTACTCTAAGAACTTAAATTATCTTAATACAAAATCAGTCAATGTTAAAAGCTTTAAATATATTTAATCTTCTTTCTTTCGGCTTTTCCCGGTTAGGGGTCGCCACAGTGGAACTCCGGTCCGCTAATGATTGGCAGTAGATTTTTATGGTGCCGAGGTGCCAGCTCGACGCCCAACCTTCAACAAAGGCATGCCCATCCACGCATGTCTTTCGAACGGCACTCGACTGTGGGGAGGACATGCAAACTCTACACAGAAGGCGCTCCAGCCGAGAATTGAATGGAAGAACTTCTTCCTGTGAGGTGACAACATATTTAACAATAAATAATAAAAGCACAAAACAATACTTATTTACTCAACACATTGGAAATAGAGTTCAGAAATCACAGAAACTACTTTAAAATAACATAGTAAGACAATCTCACATAAATATAGAAAACATCTACTCTAATCTTGCTATACTCCTATCTATCTCGAAGAGAAACTAAATTCTAAATAACTTACAGAGCAAGACAAATACTGGTGAGTGGATGTTCTTACTAGGTCCATGGCAAGATATAAAATGCACTCGCTCTCTCTCTCTGAGATAGACCTTAAGTTAGTAATAACACATTACTGCTGGGTTAGCTAGATGACGTCACTATTTGACACTTGCATCTAGTTCCCAGGCTAAGCAGATACCAACAGAATGTAACATGTCTCTATGAAAATACTGATCTCTTAGAAGCTTGACAAAAACTGGAAGTTGTAAAACAATTACCTTGGAAACTTGTAATTACCTGTTTCAAACAATAGAAAGAAACTCCAGCTGTAGACAACCTTTCTCTTAGCTTGATATAAACTGACTAGAACACATCATAAAACTCTTTACTTATCAACTTCTTTTCTTAAGAGTTTTGCAAGTTAACGCTGTATATCCCAATTTCTACTATGAAATATACATTACATAGGCATAGAGTTTATACACATTTCTGTTTTCTTCCAGCAGGGTGCCCTGTGGTTACAGTCTTGAATCTCAGATCATAACACAGTTTTCTTACATTTGTAGAACAAGCCTGTGGATCATATTAATATTTACAATGATATAGATTTATTTACAAAATTCTATCTAGCTGGGCTGGCAGCTTTCACGATGCGTTTTGCATTTTTTCAACCTGACAAACTGTATATATCTCAGGGATATTGTAAGTGCACCCTGATAAGATAAGAATTGAAATAATACTGACTTCTATGGAAAAGCAATATTTTCTGTCATTTATGTGTTATAGGAAAATACACATTCTACAAGCTTTGAAACTGAACATATTTCAGATTCTGTTGTTTGCATCTCTATGGCTGTAGATGCCAATAAATAAATCAATATTTACCTTTTTCAACACAGAGCACCCCTCTGGCCCTTCATACTAGTAGTAGTACTCCCACAACATTTACAAGTATAAAACATACACAACTAGAACTCCCACAACATTTACAAGTATAAAACAGACACAACTAGAACTACCACAACATTTACAAGTATAAAACAGACAGAACTAGAACTACCACAACATTTACAAGTATAAAACAGACAGAACTAGAACTACCACAACATTTAGACAGAACTAGAACTCCCACAACATTTACAAGTATGAAACAGACACAACTAGAACTCCCACAACATTTACAAGTATGAAACAGACACAACTAGAACTCCCACAACATTTACAAATATAAAACAGACACAACTAGAACTCCCACAACATTTACAAGTATAAAACAGACACAACTAGAACTACCACAACATTTACAAGTATAAAACAGACACAACTAGAACTCCCACAACATTTACAAGTATAAAACAGACACAACTAGAACTACCACAACATTTACAAGTATAAAACAGACACAACTAGAACTCCCACAACATTTACAAGTATAAAACAGACACAACTAGAACTACCACAACATTTACAAGTATAAAACAGACAGAACTAGAACTCCCACAACATTTACAAGTATAAAACAGACACAACTAGTACTCCCACAACATTTACAAGTATAAAACAGACACAACTAGAACTACCACAACATTTACAAGTATAAAACAGACACAACTAGAACTACCACAACATTTAGACAGAACTAGAACTACCACAAAATTTACAAGTATAAAACAGACAGAACTAGACCTCCCACAACATTTACAAGTATAAAACAGACACAACTAGAACTACCACAACATTTACAAGTATAAAACAGACACAACTAGAACTACCACAACATTTAGACAGAACTAGAACTACCACAACATTTACAAGTATAAAACAGACAGAACTAGAACTACCACAACATTTACAAGTATAAAACAGACAGAACTAGAACTACCACAACATTTACAAGTATAAAACAGACAGAACTAGAACTACCACAACATTTACAAGTATAAAACAGACAGAACTAGAACTACCACAACATTTACAAGTATAAAACAGACAGAACTAGAACTCCCACAACATTTACAAGTATAAAACAGACAGAACTAGAACTACCACAACATTTACAAGTATAAAACAGACAGAACTAGAACTACCACAACATTTACAAGTATAAAACAGACAGAACTAGAACTACCACAACATTTACAAGTATAAAACAGACAGAACTAGAACTACCACAACATTTACAAGTATAAAACAGACAGAACTAGAACTACCACAACATTTACAAGTATAAAACAGACAGAACTAGAACTACCACAACATTTACAAGTATAAAACAGACAGAACTAGAACTACCACAACATTTACAAGTATAAAACAGACAGAACTAGAACTACCACAACATTTACAAGCATAAAACAGACAGAACTAGAACTACCACAACATTTACAAGTATAAAACAGACAGAACTAGAACTACCACAACATTTACAAGTATAAAACAGACAGAACTAGAACTCCCACAACATTTACAAGTATAAAACAGACACAACTAGAACTACCACAACATTTACAAGTATAAAACAGACACAACTAGAACTCCCACAACATTTACAAGTATAAAACAGACACAACTAGAACTACCACAACATTTACAAGTATAAAACAGACACAACTAGTACTCCCACAACATTTACAAGTATAAAACAGACACAACTAGAACTACCACAACATTTATAAGTATAAAACAGACAGAACTAGAACTACCACAACATTTACAAGTATAAAACAGACACAACTAGAACTACCACAACATTTAGACACAACTAGAACTCCCACAACATTTACAAGTATAAAACAGACACAACTAGTACTCCCACAACATTTACAAGTATAAAACAGACACAACTAGAACTACCACAACATTTACAAGTATAAAACAGACACAACTAGAACTACCACAGCATTTAGACAGAACTAGAACTACCACAACATTTACAAGTATAAATCAGACAGAACTAGAACTACCACAACATTTACAAGTATAAAACAGACAGAACTAGAACTACCACAACATTTACAAGTATAAAACAGACAGAACTAGAACTACCACAACATTTACAAGTATAAAACAGACAGAACTAGAACTACCACAACATTTACAAGTATAAAACAGACAGAACTAGAACTCCCACAACATTTACAAGTATAAAACAGACAGAACTAGAACTACCACAACATTTACAAGTATAAAACAGACAGAACTAGAACTCCCACAACATTTACAAGTATAAAACAGACAGAACTAGAACTACCACAACATTTACAAGTATAAAACAGACAGAACTAGAACTACCACAACATTTACAAGTATAAAACAGACAGAACTAGAACTACCACAACATTTACAAGTATAAAACAGACAGAACTAGAACTACCACAACATTTACAAGTATAAAACAGACAGAACTAGAACTACCACAACATTTACAAGTATAAAACAGACAGAACTAGAACTACCACAACATTTACAAGTATAAAACAGACAGAACTAGAACTACCACAACATTTACAAGTATAAAACAGACAGAACTAGAACTCCCACAACATTTACAAGTATAAAACAGACACAACTAGAACTACCACAACATTTATAAGTATTAAACAAAGACAGATTAATGTTTCTGAACAAAAACATGTTCCATTTATTCTCCACACTTTCAAACTACAACAAACTTAGTTACTCTACTTTAAGAAATGTATGCTTCTTTCCAATATAACTACACAGAGCAGACTACTAGGCTCTCTATGCTGCAGCTAAACTTCCACCGACTCTGGTCATCCACATCTGACAGCAGAACTTTACTACTACACAGATGAGAAACAGGAAAGAGCAAGCATCTAATGAAGGCTTGATAATTAGGAACAGAGGGTGTTCAGCACTCAGATCTCGTATTGTCAAAGAAATCCATCAGAAAAAGACACATGAGCCTGACAATTAACTATTCTGAAGGATAAGGTTGAAGAAGTTCTTCCAAAACCTTATCAACATTGTCACAAGGAATAGGATTAGCCACCATGAGATGCTTGGTAGAAGTTGGTTTTGACGGAGAAATTACTGCAAGGTCTGATCTAGGGTTTGGAAAGAAAATCTGTGGGTCTGAGGACTAATATACTTTATCATGCTTTCTGGGAGCAGGTGTATGACTGTCAAACTCCTGGCTGCAAAGAAACCATTCTCTAAGGCTGGCAAAGTAGAAAGAATAGCTGCCAATTGAGGAAAATCCACCTGTAGCTTAGCATAGCTTCCAGAACAAAAGAGGTTATAACCCCCTATACTCTTCCCTCATCAGGCCAATAATAGAGCACAATGCTCCCATAAACGAGCACCTACAGCAATTGAAGACCTCAAAGGTTCCTCACAAAGAAAATTCAATGTCTTCAGCATGCATCTTACATGGATGGACTGAAATCATGGTCACTACACTCTGTACTGTATAGAACTACTCAGAGGAAACCTCTGATCCTGCCTTAATCATAGGGTCATAGGAGATTACTATGACCTGGAGGTCATTTTAAGCCTAGCTGTTTCAACCCAATGTGAAACCGTAGAAATACTAGTCAATACCAAAGACTGCATTTAGTGATGACTGCCCATGTCCAGGAGGGTTGTGGGCGCTATCCCCAGTAAGAATTTATGGTGCCCCTTCCATTCATCCAGGTTTCTCTTGAACAATGTCCCACAGGTCCTCTGTTTCCCATGAACTGGTAGCATGTTCAAAAGAGGTGGCAGTCACTGACAGAAAAATCTGTCCCTCCAGCATGTCCTAAGTCACAGGCCATGTTTAGGTCCCTGGAATGGGTAGCCCTAGACCCATTTGGTTTACGGATATGCAATAAGTTCATTAAATTTGGGTCTTGGGTTGCTGTGTAGGCCAGGCATAAGCCTCCCCTAAGAAATCTATATGAAACTAAGTACAGTGGCAGGAATTTTAGTCTGTCCATGTAAGGCACATGTTGGAGGCCCTTGATCTTCTGTTAGAAACCTCTGAGGTCTCTCTCAGATTGCTGTAGGTGCTTAGTATGGTACATACCGAATGGTGCGTTATAGTGAATTAGGGGTTGGATAAGTGCAGAGTATGGTGGGGGTTATAATTTTTTTGCTCTCGAAGCGATGCCTTTACTAATCAAATGAGCTACGTGGAAAGCTTTCCTTACAATGGTAGACATATGGTGGTCGAAGTTAAGGTTGCGGTCAACCACTTCATGGGTACTTAGGGTATTGTTGTTGATTTGATAGTGTGAAGGGACACTATTTTTGCCAAAGGGAATGATGATGCATTTCTTTGCATTCAGTTTGAGACCGTGACTATTACACCAGTCATTGGTCTGTGTGAGACCCTCCTGACATCATTTGGGGATTAAATTATTGTGCCTATTTTGCAGTCATATGCAAACTTGGTCAGCCACAACCCTTTAGTTCTGACCTGAAACCTGAGAAATGTATACCAAACTGTAGGGGGCCCAGCACTGACCCATGTGGCACCCCACTCGTAACAGGTCTGCTAGTAGATGTGGAGCCACCCCACACTGATAATGCGTCTCCGGTTTGTGAACTAGTTGGCAACCCATCTTACAACGAAGGGGTTTACATTCAGTTTGCTAAGTGTATCGGCAATGCCTGACTGTGGGATTGTGTTGAAAGCCTCTACCAAGTTGAGGTATGCTATGTGCACAGATTTGCCGGTAATGGAAATGCTGCACATTCCTAAGACAAATTGTACATGATTCACTCGCTCTAGGAACCTTAACCTAGCATGTGACATCAACAGGACTTGCTGGAAAGACAGATATATCTTCCAGAGGCTGCATCTCCTCTGAATAAACTTCCAATACAGGTTAAACAGAGCCCCTCTCGTTAACCCTTTTAAAGTGTAACTTGGACAATCGGATGAGAAACTGCAAATTCACCCCATGAGTTTCACCCAAGTCCCTCTTGGATAGGGGCAGTCATTGCTGATTTAGGGAACTTGAAGAAAACTTTTCCTCAGATTCAGATTCCCTACTTTGCAGAGCAAACACTTCTGATGGTTTGGAAATAGACCGATAATCAGAATGAGAGACAGGATTTTTTTTTTTTTTTTTCCCATTTTAAACTGAAGTGAAGACCGAGAATGTAAATCTGAAAAGCTTTTAACAATCCTTCATCAAAGCCCAGCCAATCCTCTCCTCTGTCTCCCAGCTAATCCTCCTCCTCTACCTTAAGTGATGAAGGTGAAGAAAAATGCCAAACAATGTTTTCTTTTCCCGACAGCACCCTGAAATCTGGTTCTTTCTTTGGGAATCAAGAACACACAGCAGCTTCACAAAAAGACATTGTCCACTCCCTCCTCAGATGCTGGCAAGTGTGGTTCTCCTTTGTACAAAATGGACAGCCAGACAGATATAGTGGATGCATCTACTTCTCTGTCCTTAGCGACTTCCCATGAAGCAACAACAGAGGTGCCAAGAAAAAGCTATACGTCATACAAGGAAGCAGACATTACAGAGCAGAATCAATCATTGGCATCTGAGGCAAAGAGGAATTCTATAGTAAAACTTCTTTTGTTGTGGAACACAGAGGGAACACCTGAGGAGATGGGACCAAGGTCCATGTCTCTACTGAAAAAAAAAAAAAAAAGAAGTTGTCTTACCATAACGTTCCATCTGTGTTGTAGATATTTGTTCATTCATTACCATTAGGACCTCTGTTCCATCCTCGGAACTGAAACGGCCGTTTCCAAGCTCGTGCCAGCCAAAAACTCTCAGCTAAGACCTACCCATAATAATGCCCCTCTCCTAGTTACTTCAGATTGAGTTTGCCTGCCCTTAGATAATAGATGTATTAATAGAAAAAAAATAGTAGGAGAGTCCATCTGAGCAAATACACTAACCGGGAGTTCCTAAAGTCCACCAGGAATCCAGGCAAGGGGAAAGAGGGCGGGAATTAATGAATAAACAAAGATCAACAACACAGATAGAACGTTATGGTAAGACATAACTTCTTTATCTGATGTTGTAAATCTTTGTTTATTCATTACCATTAGGACAGAGAGTCCTGGGTGACCCTAAGGAATGATATTCCTGAGCACCATAGAACCGAAAGATGCCCGTCCTCTGGAGGCAAAATCCAATTTGGAATGAGATGGTCTTGCCCAAGTGGCTGCTGTGCAGATATCATCCATAGAGGCTCTAGAATTAAACGCTATAGAAGCAGCCATAGATCTGGTAGAATGAGCCTTTATTCTGGAAAGTAAGGATAGCTTATTCTGTTGGGTAGATAAAGGTAATGACGTTTCTAAGCCAGAAGGATAAAGTCATTTTGGAAACAGGTTTACCCAATCTGGGTCCTGCAAAGGCCACAAACAATTGATCCATTTTCCTAAAAGATTTAGTCCTGTCCGAATAACAATGAAGCTGCTGATGCACATCAAGGGTGTGCAAAAGATACTCCCCTCTGTTAGAATGCTGAGGGAAGAAAACCAACAGGTCAATAGATTGATTAATGGAAAAGCCAGAAATGACCTTGGGCAAGAAAGAAGGGTCAGTACGAAGGGACACCTTATCTGTGTGGAAGATCAAGTAAGGACTCTTGACACTCAAGGCTTGCAGCTCAGATACTCTTCCCACTGAGGTAAGTGTCACTAGAAGTAAGGTTTTCCATGACAAAAATTGCAAATCACATGAATCAAAAGGCTCGAAAGGAGAACCTGTGAGAGACTGAAGTACCAAAGTCAAGTCCCAGGGTTCTAAGGGAGGCTTGACAGGAGGTTTAACATGTAATACTCCTTTCAAAAAGTTCTTGCATAGGTGTTGTGACATAATTGAAAAATTATCAAGATCATTATGAAAATTGGTGATAGCTACTAAATGTACAGTGATCGACGAAGCTGAGGCTCCTGCATGCAAAAACAGTAGTCCGGTATTGTAGGATCTTTTGAATAGGCATAGAGAAAGGGTCTAAGTTCTGATCTTTGGCCCAAATAGAGAACCTAGTCCATTTACTGGAATAAAACTGTCCTAGTGGAAGATTTGTGTGAAGCCAAGAATTTCACTAACAGGAGATGGGATGTCAGGCAGCCTGGCAATGACTGGAAGTGAAAGAACCAAACTGTAAACTTGAAACTGTGCAGGTTCGGATGAATCAGTCCCCGGGGATGAGATAACAGGTCTTGGGAATGATTTAGGATCCACGGACTCTGAATCAGATGAAGCTATAAGGAAGACACGGTGGCCAATCGTGTGTTAGAGCGTCCCTCAGTGGTTCCCCCTCAGGGAGGATCAGGGCAAAGTAGCTTCTGCATTTGTAGTTTAGGGGGGAAGCAAACAGGTCGCAGCAAGGCTTGCCCCAGTGTTGGAAGATCCAATCCGCTGTTACTAGTGAGGCATCAGGATGTTCCTGCTCAGATTGTCCACAATAAGGATGGAACTGCCAGGAAAGTGTGTTGCTATAAGGAAGCAGTTGGAAGCTATCGCCCACTGCCAAATCCTCGTGACTTCCCGACACAGGGGGGTAAGACCTGGTTCCGCCTTGCTTGTTGATATACCAGACAACTGACATTTTGTCTGACTAAACTGCAATGGTCCCACAGGGTAGGGACGCATGGAACGAACGCTTGCAATGCTAGGAGAAGTGCCCTCAGTTCCAGGACATGTATGTGCAAATTGGCCTCCATGGGGGACCAGGAGCCTTGGACAGTCTTTCCCTGGAAATGCCCCCCCCCCACACCCTAACGGGGAAGCATCTGTGGTCACCGTGGCTGTGGGCTGGGGAAGACAGGACGGTCGACACCAAAGATTCATTTGTGGGTTCATCCACCATAACATTTCTTCCTTGCAACAGTTTGAAAGATGTATCATGTGGTCAAGTGGGTAAATTAGCCACGACCATTGCGCGGAAAGGAGCCACTGTAGGATCCTCATGTGCAGTCTCACCAGTGGTTCCAACATAATGGCAGCCTCCATGGAGCCTAAGAGTTGCAGTAAAAGACGTGCTGGTACATAGGTAGAAGGTCTTGGAGTTTGTGTGTTATGTTCGAAAACCTGTGAGGGGGTGAGAGAAGCTTGACAGGATGTTGTGTCAAAGACCGCTCCAGTGAATTCCAGTGTCTTCATTGGAGACATTGAGATTTGTCCTTGATTGTAATCCTCAAGTGGAGAACAAGACTTTGAGTGTAAAAAGATTCCTGGTCGGAGCGGTAAGGAGCCAATCGTCTAGATAGGGAAACTCCTGAAATCCTTGTAGTCGAAGATGAGCTACCACAACTGCCATACATTTGGTGAACACTCGAGGGGCTGTCGAGAGACCGAATAGCAGTGCCCTGAACTGGTAGTGATTGGCTCCCAGCAGAGAGCAGAGAAACCTCTGGGAGCGGCGATACATCTTTATGTGGTAGTACGTGCCCTGGAGGTCTACAGAGCACATCCAGTTATCCCTCCCTAGGGAAGGGAAGAATGGACTGTATCGTGACCATCAGGAAATTTTGAAGTTTGATAAATTTGTTCAATAGGCTGAGATCCAGGATTGGTCTCCAGTCCCCTTTTTTGGCACTAAAAGGAACCTCGAGTAAAACCTGGATCCTGTCTGGTCTGGTGGTACTGGTTGGATGACTCTTTTGCTTAGCAGCTTTTCTATTTCTAAGACTGCTGATTGGGTGGTACATCGTGGATGGGAGTTGAATCGAATGGCATTTGGTAGCATCTGGATATTATTCTCTGCATCCAAATATCGGTAGTAATAATATGCCAGGCTGGTAGATGCAGAGAAAAAAACCCCTACTGCTTCCACAGGAAAGCAATCAAGCCGCTGCTGAGGAGCGCTGGTAGGGTCTGCCGGAGAAAGAATCTCTAGCGCTCTGGTTACACAGACCCAGTCTACCCCCGAAAGGGACGTCTTCCATATGAGTTTCCCCCTCTGTCCCAGTGGGATTGTTCACCATGAGTGTCACGAAAAGGTCCTTGGGATTTCTTGAACCACATATTTCCTCCCTTTTGGTTCCTGGAGTAGGACCTCTGGGGGTTGGAAAGGCGTATACCCACAGCAGACATGGTCTTTCCGTCTTTCTCACTACGTGTAAGGGAGTCTCGTACTTTGGGTCCAAAAAGTGCAGATTTGTTGACAGGTGCACTGATGAAGGAAGATTTAAAGGGGTCTGCGAAGTCACACAACCGCATCCAAGCATTACGTCTCATGACAATGCCTGATGCGGCAGCTCAAGCTGCCCCCTCGGTGGAGTGAGATATCAAATGCATCAAGGAGTTTGAGATGGATTCAAGGGTAGCTAGCTGTGAGGCGACAGTATCATGCACCTCATCAGGCAGTACCCCACAAAAGAGGGAGACATTTCGTAAATGTAGGTCTCTTTGGAGGTGAGTAAAGTGTGCCAGATAGTACAGTGACCGAATGGCGAATGTCGCTGAAGCATAGGTCCGTTTCCTTAGTCTGTCCATGGTCCGGGACTCTGTTTGGAGGATGGACGTAAAAACTATCTTCTGCCAGTTCCCTCTTGGTGGCTGCCACCACGACCATAGAATCAAGTGTCGACTGCTAAGACCAATGGGACTGGTCCGACCATAGAATCAAGTGTCAACTGCTAAGACCAATGGGACTGGTCTTCCAGTGTAGACAAAAAATTTTTTGTCTGGCCTCTGAGGAACAGGTTCTACGTTGTCAAGGGCCTTCCACGCATGCTGCACAATGATGTTAACAAGGTCATCTGCATCTGCTGGTGGAGTCACCCAGGAAGTAGATGGCCGGGCACGGAAGGCCTGCAGGAAAGTACAGTTGTGTATACTTACCATAAATGTAGATGTTAAGCGTGTATTCCCTGTTGCAGTCATTACATTTGGGTAATCTGCTGGCAGGTTGCCCTCAGTCGGCCTGATTAACAAAGTCTTGGGTCCTGCGTCGGTTGCTGTCCCTTTTTCCATGACGTCAGGTCGTCACGGGTATAAAACATGCAGCCAACACCATTACATCAGTTTTTCTTGCCCCAGATGTCAGGTGCCCCCCCCAAATGGGGAGCAAAAAATATATATATGTATGTATGTATGCATGTAGAATGAAAAACACAAAATATATACCTCCAAATAAAAGCAAATACACCAAAAAGGCTTTTAAAGATAGTAACAGAAATGAGAGGTATAGTTAGAGAAAAAAACAGGGGGCTGGAGGGAGGGTAACCAAGACTGCAACAGTGAATACACTCAAACATCTACATTTATGGTAAGTGTACACAACTGTACTATGTTCTTCGTGTTTCACTGCTGCAGTCATTACATTTGGGTCGAATCCCAAAGCTATGGTTGGGAGTGTGGATTTACACAGCATTAGGAACAGCTATAAGGCCCTGCAGGACAGCAGTGGCAAAGCCTGCTCTGGATTTAGAGAAGAGAGGTAAAAGGTAATGTTTGGTGAACGTATGAACTGAGCTCCAGGTAGCAGCTTCTAGAATGTCTCTGGTAGGAACCCCTCTGAGAAAGGCTGCAGAAGTGGATGCAGCCCTGGTGGAATGAGATCTGATCCCATGGGGGACAGGTTTACCATGGTGCATACAGCAGAAATGAATACAATGGTTTATCCATTTAGAAATAATCTGCTTTGAAATAGCCTTTCCCTCTGCCCCTGCAGCAAATGCCACCAGTAATTGTTCAGATTTTCTTAGATATGTTGTCCTGTTTAAGTAGCATCTTAGTTGTCTGTGTACATCCAATGAATGCAGAATCCGCTCACACCCTTGTTCTGTGGATTTGGGAAGAAAGTTGGCAGATGAATGGTCTGATTAAGGGCCACACTAGATACTACTTTAGGCATAAAGGATGGATTGGTCCTGAGAGCCACCCTGTCTGGGTAAAAAATAATAAAAGGCTCCACTGCCATAAGAGCCTGTAGTTCTGAAATCCTTCTAGCTGAAGTGACTGCTAAAAGAAAAGTTGTTTTCCAAGAGAGAAATTTAAGGTCTGCAGTAGCAGCTGGCTCAAAAGGAGGTAGAGTGAGTTTTTACAAAACAAAATTGCAGGAGTTGGTGCTCTCCTGGGAGGTCTTAAAATGTTGGCCCCTCTGATGTACTTCTTTAGCAGAGGATGAGAAAAGAGGGAAGGCTTTGTGTTGTAATGAGCTGAAATGGCAGAGGCATGGATTTTTATGGAAGAAAAAGATTGGCCCTTGTGAAGCATCTCAGTTAAGTATTGCAGAATCTGAGGAATATTGGGCATTGCTGTGCTTATTCCTTATGCTTGGTTCCAGGCACAGAATCTTTTCCATTTGCCAGCATAAGATTTTTTAGTACTAGGCCTTCTAGCCTCCAAAATGACATCCATCACAGGTTTGCTGAGAGATGCAACTGGTGAAATTAGTTGACTAGCCATGCTGCAAGACTCTGAGTTTGGAGCGGAGTGTGCAGAATTTGATAGTTCTGTTGAGACAGTAGTAAGGTGGCTGAGGCAGGTGCCACGGAGGAAGGTGCGACATATTGCCTAGGAGCGGGTACCAGTGTTGGCGAGGCCAGTCTGGAGCAATCAGAATCATTTTTGTTATTTCCTGTCTGACTTTTATTAAGACCTTGGAGAGCAGAGGCAGAGGGGGAAAGGCATAGACTGATAGGTTTTTCCACCTGAAGGATAGAGCATCCACTTTCCAAGCTTTTTTGTGATGAATTCTTGTGCAGAATTTGTCCAACTGATAGATCTTTTTGCCTCACCCCAAAACTATGTCTGGGCTCCCCCATTTGTGTGTCAACATGCTGAAGATTTGTGGATCCAGTTTCCATTCGTGTGGGTCCATAAGATTTCTGCTTAGTTTGTCTGCCACTGTATTTTGCTTTCCTGGCAGGAATTGAGCTTGTAGATGTACTTGATAAGTCAAGGCAGTGTTCCACAATGCCATGGCTAGTCTGCAAAGGGGGTAGGAATGGGTACCCCCCGCTTGTTTATGTACCACATAACTGTGGTGTTGTCTGTCTTTATCAGTAGTTGTCCTGGATGAAGATAGTCCTTGAAGGCTGTCAGAGCATTCTGTACAGCTAGCATCTCTTCCCGATTGATATGTAGGTGCATTTGATTTGGGCTCCATTGGCCCTGAATGCATCTCCCTACCAGATGCACCCTCCAAGCATAATCTGATGTGTCTGTAGTCAGGGTTTGGGTGGCAGGGGGTGGAATGAATGACAGTCCCTTGTTTTGGTGGCAGGCCTCTGCCCACCATAGGAACTCTAGCTGCAGACAAAGAATGATAGGAATCATTGTTTCCAGGCTGTGACAATGTTGACTCCGTAAGCTTTTTGGGTACCATTGAAGTTTCCTCATATGCAGTCTTGCATATGGAATTAGAAGAATGCAGGAGGCTATGAACCCCAAGGTCTGCAGAATTTGTCTTGCAGATTGCTGTTTTTTTGTGGCCACCTGTTTGAAGTAAGTCATCAATTGAATTTGTTTTTCTGGCGTAAGGTAAGTCATCTGGGCAGTTGTATTCAAGCTTGCACTCAGGAATGTAATTATTTGCGAGGATACCAGTTGTGATTTCTTTTCATTTATGGTGTACCCTAGAACAAGTTAGAAGTCTTTTTACAAACGCCAGATTTTTTAAAAAGAGTGTCCTTGCTTTCTGCCTGAATTAGGCAATCGTCCAGGTATGGATACATTTGAATATTTATTTGCCTGCAAAATGCAGTTACTGGTGCCAGGCACTTTGTGAAGATCCTGGGTGCAGTAGATAAGCCAAAGGGCAGTGCAGAGAACTGGTAATGCAAACAGCCTCCTTTGAAGCAGAGGTATCTTCTGCAAGATTCCCTGATTGGGATATGCAGGTAAGCCTCTTAAGTCTAGAGTTACCAACCAGGCATCCTTGCCTAGCATAGGTAGCAAACTGCTGGAGAGTCAGCATCTTGAATTTTGGAATGCCCAGAAATGTATTCAGAATGGATAAGTCCAGAACTGGACGCCATGATTTCTCTTTTCTGGGTACCAGGAAAAGTACTGAATAAAAACCTTGTCCCTTTTCCTTTTCTGGTACTGGTTGAAATGCCCCCATATTCATGAGGGACATAACTTGTTTCTGGGCCTCTGCCCACTGATTTGGAAGCAGATCTGGCTATCTGTTTTGAATTGGCAAAGTGTGGAAATGAAATATGTATCCCTGGGATATTATATTTAAAACACATTTGTCCTGGGTAATCAGTTGCCAGTTTCGTGCATGAAGTGCCAGTTTCCCCCCCAAAGGTGCGGCCAAAAGATAAGTGCTTGGTGATTGCAGTGGAAAGTCATTGAGACTGTTTACCGTAGGAAGGTGCCTTGTTACTTCCAGATTTGAAGTGGAGGCACCCCACTGCTTTGTTCTATAAGTTCCTTGTGACTGAAACCTTGAGCCTTTGGAATGTCTGAGTTTGACCGGAGCGACTCTAGTGGGTATTGGAAAGGACCAGTCCTTACTAGGCCAGTGCCTACTGAACCTTGGTGGCTGCACTTGTAGGAAATCTTTTACAGTTTGCATAGATTTAGCTTTATCTTCCATCTTTTTCAAAACTTCTTCAGCCTTATTACCAAAGAGACTGTCCTGCTGTAAAGGAGCATCCAACAATTTTGCTTTAACATGGTCAGGCAGATTTTGCACCTTGAGCCAAGCATGCCTTCTCATCACAGATCCAGTTACAGCAGCCCTGCAAGAGACCTCCAAGGAATCAAAACCACATTGCAAAGTATGTTTTCCAACTTGTTCAGCTGAATGCAATAAATCATACAAATCTATTTTCTACACAGTCAGAAATCAATATAATTTTCTGTTTAAGTAAACCCATGACATGCTGTTGATATTTAAGCATATGAAATTGACAGTTTAAAGCCTTGATTGCCAAGGTTGCAGACGTGTAAACCTTCTTACCCCATCTATCCAGCGCCCTGAAATCTCTATCAGAAGGGGTAGGACTTTTGGCAGTAGAAGCCTTAATGCCCTTGAGACCCAGAGAAATGGTTTCAGGGTCAGCAGTAGGGTTTTTGAAGAGGAATTTGTGGGAGTCAGGAACCCTGCAATATCTGTCTGGCTTACTAGGAGCCGGAGGCAGGGAATCAGGAGTCATACTGGACTCTGAGAAAACATCAACAATGTCTAGAACAGGAGGTACAGCCAAAGGCCTGTGTTGAGGAAGAAGGAGGAAATCCCCAAGCCTCTTCTTAGATTCTGAGAAATCCTGACTCTCACAGTGAAAGTGTTCCCTTAAAGTATGCAAAGTTTCTCCAAAAGAAAAATCCTCAGGAGGAGAAGCAGAAGGGATGGAATCTTTTGCATTAGAGTCCTCATAAGTGGGAACAGACAATTCCTGATCAGAAGAGGAATGAGAAGAAACAGAAACCTGATCTGAAGATTCATAGTCGGTGCCGTGCCTAGGCCTCTTAGCAGGAGGGGGATGGGTACTCCTGATCATGGTAATTAAATCCTCAGCCATTTTGATTTATTTATTTATTTATTTATATTTGTTGACCGGGAGTGTCTGACTGGACATAAGTCCATTTTCAGCGGAGGCCCGGGGAGAAAAGCTCCACAGTTAAAATAAACAGACAGTAGTTACATTGGATTACATAGCAATTACTATTATTGATCATTTGTTTTTTAGGCATTGGGGGCCTGTACACGTGGCCCAAGCATCGTTTTTTTAGACATAGAAGTAGTTTTTGGCCTTAGTTTTAAAGATGGCGTCGGTTTAATATACAAATCTTTAGGCCTGAAAATACCCTCAGAAGCTGGTGCCTGCTCAGCGGCCCTGGACCAATCTAAGGTAGAGACATCCACGGGTTCAATACTTACAGTATCTCGCGGCATACCAGACTCTGAATGGGTCTCAGTAGAGGCCTGCGAATGAAACGTAGCGGGTATCAAGGGCTGCGAAAGAACCTCACTGAGTACCGGCGAACCGGCGACTGGTTTAGGAGAAGCTTTGTCGTCGGTTTTGGACCTCGACGGTCTGTCTCTGTCTTTTTCTTTGCATTTTTTTAGGTATTCCGGTAGTCGGATTGCTAACCGACGACATTTCTGGATAGTTAAATCTCGAGCCAAAATATTCAGAAGCAAAAATATACCGCCGTTTAATGGTGCGTTGATTAAATTTAGCACAAAACCGACGGCAAGGCACACTGTGGTCAGGGCCTAGGCAAGGAATACAGTACAAATGAAAATCCTTATGAGGTATTTGCTTCCCACAAGTAATACAATTATTAACTTTTACTGACATTGGTAAGGAGCAAGAAAAAAAGTTTCCCCAATGGGGTATTTAGCTTTTAGTTGAAGACTTCGGTACTGAAACTCGAAAATGAAAATTTCAGTAGTCGGCCGACCGGCACTTGCTAACTGCTTCTGCTTCGGGCACCGCGCGGCAAGAAAGACTGATGTAATGGCGTCAGCTGCATGTTTTATACCCCTGACGACCTGACGTTATGGAAGAAGGGACAGCAACCAAAGCAGGACCCAAGACTTGGTTAATCAGGCTGACTGAGGGCAACCTGCCAGCAGATTGCCCAAATGTAATAACTGCAACAGTGAAACATGAATAACATCACTGATTTCTCAGAAGGAGGGTAATAGGACTTCCAGTCTCCCCTCTGCTTGAGGATTTCGAGAAGGTCTCTGAATGAGATGTCGTCTGGGGAAAACCGTGGGGACCCCTTCCCCCTCATCACAATCAGTGTATTTGGTGATAGATTCCTCAAGGTGCTTCCTCTTGCACTGTTTCTTCCGGGGTGGCTCCCCAGTGGGATCTTATGAGGAGGACTCCGGAGAAGGGGTTCCCTTCAAAGAGGGTTCTTGTGACTCCAGTGCCCGGGGTCCCGAAATAGAGGGTTGGGAGAGGTGCATGCTAGGAGAGGGTTCTGATACTGATGTCATTGCTGCTGACTGCGAATCCACTACCTGTACAGCAGGCCCAACTGAGGAGGGATGGGAGTCCGGAACCGGGAGGGACAACCTCAGAACCGGGGTCACACCTCACCGTGAGGAGCCCACCTCCAGATGAGGAGCTCTGACAGAAATGGAAGCCGAAGCCATGGACATAGACAACGCCAGCGAGAAAATAAGCGCCGGGCTAGGTACCAAGGTACAAATGGTCCAAGTACTGCTTCGGAAGAGCATCAGTTCCTCTGGTGCTGATGCACAGCAAGGGTGGACGTTGCCGACAGGGAAAACACTGTTGTCGGAACAGACACAGTATGTACTGGAGTGGAAGTATCTTGTCCTTGGCAGGTATTCAAGTTTTGGAGCCGAAGAAACTTGTCGGCACCATGGCTGGGGATGGTGCCAAAGCAGGTACAATCATCGGAGCCGATGTCAGATCCAAGGGCGGCACCTAAGTCAGTGGTGCCGAGGATGGTACTGAAATAGGGGTGAATATCATGGACGGCACCGAGGGAGAAAATACAGAGCCTGATGCCGAAGAGGTCTGTGCCGAGGGCCCCGGCAAAGCACGGAGCCGGCTTAGTTCTGTAACTGACGGAGATGTAGGAACCGAGTGACTCCGTTTGTCCTTATGTTTTTTGGTCTTTGAAGGGGGTGAGACCCCCAACCCAGACAGAGCTTCTGAAAAAGGTGTTTTGAGTAATCCATTTTTAAGATAAGTTTATTTTTACATTTTGCTAGTGTTGTTGTGTCTTTTCGGCTTTTCCTGGTTAGGGGTTGCCACAGCGGAACTCCGGTCCGTTAATGATTGGTAGTTGATTTTTACGTGCCGAGTTACCAGCCCTGATGGACAACATTCAACGAAGGTACGCCCATTCACGCATATCTCCACGCAGAAGACGCTCTAGCTGAGAATAGAACCGGACAGCGTCTGACTGAGGCGACAACGCTACCACAGCACCACCGCGGATACTACCTTTTGCTAGTGTACAATTACTAAAACTAGCACAAATGTCACAGTCAGCTTTAATATGATCCATGCCCAAACAATAGACACAACGAACATGTGTATCTGAGTTAGGCATCTTACATCCACACTTGTCACACTGTTTAAATCCCAACTTAGCTTTGTCTGACATAAGGCAACAAGGCTATCCTATAGAAAAATTAAGGGAGAAAATACCAATGATGTTATTTTAAAAAATACCACTAGTAAAAAGGAAAGGCCTGTCAAAGACAGGAGAGAGGGACAGTACCAAAAAAGGTAAAACATTAAATTACCAAGGAAAAGGGCAGGAAATAGGCCTAGGTTATAGGTGACAGTAATTAAATAATTTTGAAGAGAAACAGTCTTAAATTTAACCAACTTCTACTTAGCTTTGAGAGAGATGGCTAGCACGTCTGACTAGGAACACGGCAAACGAGATCTGGAGTAACTATAAGAGAAGCATTATGGGTACGTCTTAGCTGAGAGTTTTTGGCAGGCACAAGCTTGGAAATGGCCGTATCTGTTCAGAGGACGGAACAGAGGTCCTAATGGTAATGAATAAACAAAGATTTACAACATCAGATGCATCAGATAAGCAGGCAGCAGAGCCTTGGAAAGTCAGTTTTACCACATGACTAAGCTTAAGTTGAATTAAAATGTTTTAGTGAAAACCACCACTAGCCTTAGCCTCTTGAAACATATTGACAAAAACTAAGTTTTTCCTCAAAAAAAATAAATAATGGCAAAAAATGGAAGGTATTCCCCAATGAGATACTTATCTGCGCAGGCTTGAAGATCATCTAGCCAACAGTCAATCTCTTAAAGCCTACAAGGAAAAAAAAGTACTTGACAGAAATAATGTTCTGAAGGTTTTTGCACCCTAACCAGCAATTTTATACTGCTCTCATTGAACTGTATAGTGGTTAGAGCATGTGGAAGGTGCCCTAAAACTTTAGAGGCTGGGTGGTGCCGGTTGCCTAGTCTTTTGGAGGATATGCTCCATACAGCTTAGACTACTGTAACAATGATTTAATAATGAACAGCAACAGTCTACACCAGTGCAAAATGATCACTTATACAAAGTGGTGACTGAAAATCACAAATCTCTAGGTCTACTTCACTCATGGCTACACCCCCCCCCCCCCCAAGTAAAGAATTTCTGAAAATGATTCTGCAAACAACTGAAGGCAAAAGGACCCACTACTGGGACTTTTACTCTCTGAAATATTCTTAAGTAGGAGTATTCCCTGTTAACTAATTTCTGCATCTAGTTCTTAGTACATTTACTTCATTTTATTATATTGGCTTAGCGTGCACACTTGCAAACCAACCCCCTTTTTCCAATCCCTGCCATTGCAACTAACTGCCACTAGCAGGCAGCAGAACACCACCAAACAACTGAATCTTAGCTCATCTTGTAAGCAGGACAGTGGTCTAGTTATTAAAATTCTCCAATATTTCTGTCTACTGTAAAGTCACCCAAGTCCCTTTAACACAGTTATTTTTCCATTCACTGCGAATAAACAGTGGAACACAGTAACTGACATAATCCCTGACATTAAGGTACAACGCTGCTTACCTTCATTACTTAGTTACATTCCTGATTTTTTTTCCAGCTCTTACCTCCTAGGTAGGACTCTTCCTGCTCCACTCCTCTACCCTACCCCCTTTCCCACCCATCCCCTAGCTCACATGCTTTACACCTAACCTTACCACACCCAATCCCTATCCCTTAGCCAATCACACAAACCACCAACACCCCTCCCCCTCCTTTTCTTTCATATTACTTACTCTACACATAGTGGGTCTACCTGAAAATGCTGAAAGTCCACAACGCCAACGAGAACACCGGAAGATCGACAACAGAGATGACTGAATGTTGAGAATCCCGACACTGAGAACACCAACATGTTAAGGTAAGGTTAGGGTCAGGGTGTGGGTAAGGTAAGTGTGCGATAGCGACGGACGTTAGGGTAGGGTGCGGGTCAGGTAAGTGTGCGATAGTGATGGACTTTAGGTTTAGGGGCAGGTTAAGTGAGTTAAGGTGCGGGTAAAGTAAGTGTGCGATAGTGACGGACTTGAGGGTTAAGGGCAGATTAAGTGAGTGAGGGTTAGGGTGCAAGTAAGGTAAATGTGCAATAGTGACGGACCTTAGGGTTAGGGTTAAGGTTAGTGCATAGACAGTTGTGTATGTAAGGTTTAGTGTAGGTTTGTAAGGTTTTTGGTGTGCTTGTGTTGTGTGTGTGGTTTTCGGGAAAGGTATTTCTTTTGTTGATTGTCGGGATTGTGGTTTGTCGGGCATGTGAAGTTTCGTGTTTTTGAACTTTCGGTTTTGTCGTGTCGGTTATTTCATTGTCTGTGTTTTGGCGTGTCGGTGTTATCAGGTAGACCCCACATAGTACCTCCCTACTCTCAAAGTTGCTACAATCCATCCTCCCTACATACTATCAGGACCCCTGCACATTGCACAGGGTTATCTCTATGCACTCCTACTACTTCTGGCAAATCAAGTATGTACTCCCATCAAATAACCCTAACACTAGCACTCACCATCACAGCCCATCTAACCTCACTCTACTTGAACATTACTATCCCCAACATAAGTTATCCCACCTCATCCTCACTTCCAACATTCATTAACTACCCCTTACTTATCTCACCCTCGCTCTTTATCCACACCACCTATGATCAACACCTGTACAAACTCCTCCATTATCAAAGCAAATCTAGGGTATCCCTACAATGTGACTTAGCCTTCTCCAAATACCTACAAACCATAATAAACATTGCCTCTCACCTGCTATGCAGTGGTGATATCGACCTCAATCTATATCCAATAACATGTCCTACAAATCACCAGAAATGGTCTACAACCAATACTAGCCTACTTGAGAAATCAGATATTCTAATAAAAAATCATAACCTAAGAAGCATCCTTAACAAAACAACTGAGCTCCATCTAACCACAGCATTATACTTACCTGCATTATCTTCCTCACAGAAACATGGCTTAAACCACACATTAAAAATGAAGTACCCCCCCCCCCCCCGCCCTCCGGTTACAGCATACTACGAAAAGACTGTACAGCTAAAAGAGGAGGGTGGAGTTGCTCTCCTATATCAGAACATCAATGTTGAGCTATTTAACACACAAATCCCTGCATTTAATAAATGCAGAAATCTAACTTGCTAAAGTAAGACTAAATACACAAAAGCAGCTAAATATCTTAGGATCATATATCCCTCCATGAGATAACATCAAAACCCAAGAATCTCTTCTCCACTGGACATCAGAAACCCTCCCACACAAAACCATTATACTAGGTGATTTCAATATTGATTGGACCTCACTTAACTCAGCCCACACCTCAAATCATATTAACCTTTATGGATTCTCACAGCTTATACAAACCCCTACTAGGGTAGACAAAACCCCCCAAAAAAGAATCAATACTAGACTGGATTCTCACCAATCACCTATTGTCCACCTATAATTTTGGTACGCTACCCGACATTCTAAAGCGACCATCTCCCAACCTTTTTCATCAGAGACCAAACTAAACTCACTATAACTAGTTTTCTTAAACACATCAGATAACACTAAAAACTTCAGGGTTGACTACCTTAATACAGTCCTTAAACACTCTAACTGGTCCCCTCTTTTAACACTTCCTTTAGATGAAACAGTTGTGTATTTCGACACTATCTTCTTAGGCCTTCTCAACCAACTTGCTCCACCAAGACAGAGCCGCACTAAATCCATCTACGCCTCACGGCTTACCAAGAGCACTAGGCAACTTATGAAATAAAAGGGCAAAGCATGGGACACCTGGCGCAAAAACAAAACTACTTCTAATAGGCAAACATTCTTACAACTGAGAAACACTAAAAAAAGCAAATCAGACTAGACAAACAAAAATACTATAGTGCAATTCAAACTAAGCATACCAGCCCACAAAAATTCTGGGCCGCTATAAACAGTATTCTCCAACCAGGTAAATCACCAACTCCTCATCCAATAGACACCACCTCTATAAATGCAGCCACCCAATTCAATGAGTTCTTTACCAACTCTATATTAAAGCTGTCAACAGACCCATACTCCTCAACCCCCACTATACTATATAACCCATCAAATAACGCTAACTCCTTCACACTTCAACCTGTACCAACTTACACAATCTATAGACACCTAATCAAACTTAAACTCACCGCCTTAGCAGTAGACAAACTACCTGCCAAATTCCTACAAATAGCCACCAAAGCCATTTCCTACCCAGTCTCTATAATCATCAACAGATCAATCTCCGAACAAAAGGTGCCACTTCTCTGGAAAATCTCCTACATTATACCAATTCACAAAGGGGGCAACACCACTGACCTAACCCTATAGCTATACTTTTCCCACTGGCTAAAATAATGGAAAATGTATCCACACCCAGGTCCTAACACATTTCTTCTCCAACAATCTTCTTGCCGAAACTCAACACGGATTCCGCCCCAACCATAGCACTACCACTGCACTCCTCCATTTTAGTAATCTAGTAAATATGCAATGCAACAACAGCCAAGTGTCTGCAGTTTTCCTTGACTTATCAAAGGTGTTTGATACAGTCTCCCATACAAAACTAATAACATCACTTTCAGAATTAAAACTACCCCCACTCTATTATGGTTTCAGAACTCTCTCTCCCAATGCCAACAAGCTGTTCAGTGGAAAAACTCCCTTTCCCCCCTTCCTGTAAAACTAGGAGTACCCCAAGGATCAATCCTAGGAACCCTACTTTTCACTATATTTACAAATAATCTTCACAAAGCCACTCCTCCAGCAAACCTGGTTCAATATGCTGATGACTCCACCTTAATCTGCTCTGCCCCCACCCTCCAACAATCAAGACCCAAGAAGCCTTTACATCCATCGAAACCTGGCTAACAAACTCCCAGCTAATACTAAATCCTAAAATGACCTAACTTATGCTCTTTCATCCTTCCAAAGCAGCAGAAAGTACAGTTTTGTACCTACCATAAATGTAGATGTTCGAGTGTTCACACTGCTGCAGTCATTATACTTAGTTATCCTGCCGTCAGGCGGTCCCGCAGTCGGACTGAGTTCCAAAGTCTTGGTCCGGCGTCGGTTGCTGTTGCCTCTTCCCTGACGTCAGTGCGCCAGGGGTATATAAGATGCATCCAACGCCATTTTCTTCAGTTTTTCTTGTCCCAGATGTCAGGTGCCCCCAAGTAGGTAGGCAATACATATTGCTAATCAAAAATATAAAGTAAAAACAATACCTTCAGTTACCAGCAAATACACCCCAAAGGTTGTATAGGATATAAAGGTATAGATAAGTCCAGCTAGTTCAGAAGAGATGGAGGGTAACCTGGACTGCAGCAGTGTGAACACTCGAACATCTACATTTATGGTAGGTACAAAACTGTACTATGTTCATCATGTTACACTGCTGCAGTCATTACACTTGGGTAGAATCCCAAAGCTAAGGTTGGGTGGCTGGTCTATAAAGGGTTAGGATTGGCTATGAGGCCCTGCAGAACTGCAGTGGCAAAGCCTGCTCTGGATTTAGAGAAAAGAGGCAGGTGGTAATGCTTGGTAAAGGTGTGCACTGAACTCCCAAGTTGCAGCCTCCAAAATTTCCTTGGTAGGTACTCCTCTGAGAAAGGCTGTCGAAGTGGCTGTTGCCCTGGTGGAATGTGGCCAAATGTTATTTGGGACTGATTTTTCCATGCTGTGTGTAGCAGTAACGAATACAGTGTCCTATCCATTTGGATATAGTCTGCTTTGAGATAGCCTTGTCCTGTGATCCTGCAGCATATGCTACAAACAGTTGCTCAGTTTTCCTGAAAGCCTTTGTTTTGTCCAAGTAGAAGCGTAGCTGCCTGTGTATGTCCAAAGAATGCAGAAGTTTCTCCCCTTTATTCTCGGGGTTTGGATAAGAGCCACACTAGATACCACCTTTGGCATAAAGGTAGGGTCTTTAAAGATACCCTGTCCTGATGAAAAATTATAAAAGGTTCCACTGCCATTAATGCCTGTAGCTCTGAGACTCTTCGTGCTGAAGTTACTGCCAGGAGCAGAGCTGTTTTCCATGATAAAAATTTTATATCGGCTGTATTGGCTGGCTCAAAAGGTGGTAGGATCAGTTTTTCCAAAACGAAATTGAGATCCCAAGTTGGTGTTGGTGCTCTCCGGGGCGGTCTTATGTTTTTAGCCCCTCTGAGGTACTGCTTTAGCAAGGGATGAGAGAATAAAGGAGGATCCATATTGTAATGTGCTGAAATGGCAGTGGCGTGGATCTTAATTGATGAGACGGATGAGCCTCTGTCCAGCATCTCAGTTAAGTATTGTAAAATTTGAGGAATGTTTGGAACAAGAGGGTCAAGGCTTTGAGCCTGGTTCCAGGTGCAGAATCTCTTCCATTTTTCTGAGTAATCTTTCCTGGTGCTAGGCCTCCTGGCCTCCAAACGGCTTTAGAGAGAGGTGTTGCCTGTTAGACTAATGTATATCTGCCATGCAGCCAGGTTTAGTGTTTTGAGCTGACCGTGCAGGACCTGATTGTTTTGCCGAGTCAGAAGGTGTGGAATTTGAGGCAAAATCCATGGTGGGCCTTGAGCCAAGTTCCTTAAGATAGGGTACCAGTGCTGGCATGGCCAGTCTGCAGCAATCAGGATCATCTCTGTTTTTTCTTGTCTGGCTCTTAGGAGTACCTTTGAAAGGAGAGGCAGTGGCGGGAAGGCATAAACTTTTAGGTTTTTCCAGCTGAACAGAAGAGCATCCACTTTCCATGCTTGTTTATGATAAGTCCTTGTGCAGAATTTTGGTAATTGGAAATTCAGTGGGGAGGCAAAAAGATCCATGTCTGGGCATCCCCACTTTTGTGTTACCATGCTGAAGATTTGTGGATTCAATTTCCATTCGTGAAGGTCCATGATATTTCTGCTTAGATCGTCTGCCAGAGTATTTTTCTTTCCTGGCAGGAACTGTGCTTGCAGGTGAACTTGTTACGTTAGAGCAGTGTTCCACAAGGTCATGGCTTGCCTGCATAGGGGATAAGAATGAGTGCCCCCTTGCTTATGTACCACATTACTGTGGTGTTGTCTGTCTTTAGTAGTAATTGTCCTGGATGTAGAAGGTCCTTGAAAGCTGTTAGGGCATTTTGAACAGCCAACATCTCTTTTTGATTGATGTGAAGATGCATCTGGTCTGTGGTCCACTTGCCCTGAATGCATTTTCCTGCCATGTGTGCTTCCCAGGCGTAATCCGAAGCATCTGTTGTTAGAGTTTGCCTGGCTGTGGGTTGGGTAAAAGGCTGACCCTTGTTTAGGTGACATGCCTGTGCCCACCATCGAAACTCCTGTTGTAGGCAGGGAATCTTTGGTATTACTGCTTCTAAACTGTGAGAGTGTTGAGTCCAAACACTTTTCAGGTACCACTGTAATTTCCTCATATGCAGTCTGGCATATGGTATTAGGTAGTATGCAGGATGCCATGAATCCCAGGGCCTGCAGAATTTTTCTTGCACGGAGATGGGACTTTGTTGCCAGCAACTGAAAATATTGAGTTAGTTGAACTTGTTTGTCTGGCGTGAGGTAAGCCATCTGGACTGTTGTAGGAATATAATCTGTTGCGAGGGTACTAGTTTAGACTTCTTTTCATTTACTGTATACCCTAGAGAAATTAGCAACCTTTTTACAAACGCCAGATGCTGTAGAAGAATGTCCTTCGTCTGCTTGAATGAGGCAGTCGGCCCAGGTATGGATATATTTGAATTCCTTTTTGCCTGCAAAATGCAATTACTGGTGCCAGGTACTTTGTGAAGACCCTGGGCGCAGTAGATAAGCCAAAGGGCAGTGCAGAGAATTGGTAGTGCATTGTACCAGCTTTGAATCGGAGGTACCTTCTGCAATTTTGTCTGATAGGGACATGCAGGTATGCCTCTGAGGTCCAGAGTAACAAGCCAAGCCTTCTTGCCCAGCATGGGTAGAAGCTGTTGTAATGTCAACATTTTGAATTTCGGAACATCCAGTTAAGTATTCAGAATTGAAAGATCTAGTATGGGCCTCCAGGCCTTGTCCTTTCTGGGGACCAGGAAGAGTCTTAAGTAAAATCCTTGTCCTTGTTGTGGTACCTTTTGAATAGCTCTCATGTCCATGAGGGCTGAAATTTGTTTTTGTGCCTCTGCCCATTTATTTTGTGGCAGGTCTGGCATTCCTTTTAACCTTGGTAAAGTATGAAAGTGGAATCTGTAACCTTGAGACACAATATTCAGGACCCATTTGTCTTGGGTGATTGTTTGCCAGTTTTGAGAAAAAAGTGCTAGTTTTCCCCCTAAGGGGGCTTCCAGAAGGGACGTGCTTGGCGTACGAAGGGGAAAGTCATTGTGACTGTTTCCTGTAAGGTTGAGACTTGTCCTCACCACCTTCTGGGGTTGAGGTGCCCCACTGTCGTTGTCTGTTTGAGGCTTGGGGTTGAGATCAGCCTCTTGGGCGTCTGTATCTGCCTCTCTGTGGCCTGTCTGACACTGGAAAGGACCAATTCTTTGTTGGCCAATTTCTGCTAAACCGAGGTGGCTGTACCTGTAAGAAATCCTTGACTGTTTGCGTAGATTTAGCTTTATCCTCCATTTTCTTTACCACCTCTTCTGCCTTAACACAAAACAAAGTATCATGCTGTAAAGGAGCATCCAATAACTTTGCCTTAACATGATCAGGTAAACTTTGTTCTTTTAACCAAGCAGGTCTTTGAATCACAGAACCTGTAACTGCAGCTCTACAAAAGGCCTCTAAGAATCAAAACCACATTGCAGAGAATGTTTTCCCACCTGTTCAACTGCATGCAATCAATCCTGCATTTCTTTACAATCAGGAGCCTCTGAGCTTGCAAGCATTTTCTGTTTTAACTGAGCCATTAAATATTGTTGGTACTTAAGCATGTGAAACTGGCAATTTAAAGCTCTTACTGCTAAAGTTGCAGAAGTGTATACTTTCTTCCCCCATCTATCCAAAGCTCTGGAATCTCTGTCAGAGGGTTCTGGATTTTTTGCAATGGAAGCCTTAACCCCTTTTGGACCCTGGGAAATAGTTTCTGGATCAGCAGAAGGGTTTTTTGTAAAGAAACTTGTGAGAGTCAGGGACTCTATAATACCTATCTGGCTTGGCTGGAGCAGGGGGCAAAGAGTCAGGAGATAAACTGGATTCAGAGAACACATCATCCACAACATCTAGCACAGGCGGAATAGCTAGGGGGCCTGTGTTGAGGCAATAAGAGGAAATCCCTGAGCCTTTTCTTGGATTCTAAATAATCCTGGCTTTCCCAATGGAAATGCTCCCTCGTGGTATGTAAAGTTTCCCCAAAAGAATAATCCTCAGGAGGAGAGGCCGAAGGGATAGATTCTTCAGTATCAGAGTCCTCATGGGGGGGGGGGGGTATCCCTGGTCTGAAGAGGAATCAGAGGAGTCATAGTCTGTATCCTGCCTAGGCCTTTTCTCAGGAGGGGGATGGGAAACCCTGATTAGAGTAATGTCGTCTTCGGCCATTTTAAGCATCTGTTTCTTAGGCATGGAGGACGGTCCAGGAGAATGCTGTACTTGTTTCTTTGTCTTTAATGGTACCTTTGTCTTGGCTGTTGTTTTAATGGTAAGTTGTGAAGGTCTGAAAACACCCTCAGAAGCCGATGCTTGCTCAGCGGCTCCAGACCCATCTGAGGGATTAGTTTCCGTAGGCCCAATACCTTGAGTTTCCAGAGGCCTAGATGTCTCCACATGGGAGTCGGCAGTGGCCTGTGGCTCTGAGGTAGCGGGTGTCAGGGGCTGCGAAAGCGCCTCACTGAGAACCGGCGAACCGGTGACTGGCCTAGAAGAGGTTTCATCGTCGGTTTTGGACCTCTGATGCCTGTCTTTATCCTTGTCTTTGCATTTTTTCGGTATTGAGGTCGTCTGCTGATCCGACGGCATTGTATAATTGAACCTTCGGCCAAAGTAGTGCAAAGCAAAATCAAAACGTCTTTTTATAGTGTGTTTGTTAAATCTAGCACAAAACCGACAACTAGTGACGTCATGATCAGGACCTAGGCATGGAATACATTAAGAGTGGAAGTCCTTATGAGGTATTTGCTTCCCACAAGAAATACAATTATTAACTTTTTCTGACATCGGCCTGAGACAAGAAAAAAGTTTCCCCAATGGAGTACTTAGCTTTATTGAAGACTTCGGATCTGAAATTCGACTTCAAAAATCTCAGGAGTCGGCCGACCGGCACTTGCAAACTGATTCTGCTTCGGGCACCGCACATCAAGAAAGACTGAAGAAAATGGCGTCGGATGCATCTTATATACACCTGGCGCACTGACGTCAGGGAAGAGGTAATAGCAACCGACGCCGGACCAAGACTTTGGAACTCAGGCCGACTGCGGGACCGCCTGATGGCAGGATAACCCAAGTGTAATGACTGCAGCAGTGTAACACGAGTACTCCCCCATTCTCTATTTCTGCATTAGATAATACCCCTAACTCTCCTGTCACACAAACCAAATTACTAGGATTCACTATTGACAATAATATGAAATTTGACAAACACACAGCTCATACAATAACCAAAATCAACAAAAAACTAGGTACTCTTTTTACATATGTAAAAACGTCCTAACCGTAACAGTAACGTTACCCTAGCTCGTACCCATCTTCTCTCTACCTTACTCTATGCTTCGTCCTAACCGTAACAGTAACGTTACCCTAGCTCGCACCCATCTTCTCTCTACCTTACTCTATGCTTCTCCTGTCCTAATTAACCTAAACAATTACAGATGTAAAAACGTCCTAACCGTAACAGTAACGTTACCCTAGCTCGTACCCATCTTCTCTTTACCTTACTCTATGCTTCTCCTGTCCTAATTAATCTAAACAATTACAGATGTAAAAACGTCCTAACCGTAACAGTAACGTTACCCTAGCTCGCACCTATCTTCTCTCTACCTTACTCTATGCTTTGCCTGTCCTAATTAATCTAAACAAGTAATTTAAACAAGCTTATGAGTATGCTACAACAAAATAGAAAAATTTGTTACAAACTCCTCCTACCGCACCCACTACTGTCAGGCCCTAAAACAGCTTTCCTGGCTTGAACTCCCTAACACCTTAGCTCTAAATCAACTTCTTCTAGCTCACCATATACTGTATCAACCTGACAAAACTCCAGCTTTATAAGACCTGATAATCCTCTACTCCAATAACCGAGAACTTAGATCCACTAACAAGGCACTAATCGCAATCTCCAAAAGCCATTACAGCTCTGGTGACTCCCTGTACTCTAGCAACATTGCCAAGACTTGGAACTCCCTACCACTACAAATTAGGGTGCAACCTAATAAAACCATCTTCAAAAAACAGCTTATTTCCCACCTAAACAAGTCTTGGACATGCAACTGCCTAGCACCTGGCTGACATATTCCCTTTTCCCCTACCCACTATCCAACCTCTTTAAATCTCCCACAGATGCACCATATATTACCACACGTTACTTACCAACTCACTGTTGACTAACCCCCACTGCCCCATCTATATCCACTAACTCTCCCCTAGACCAAGTTGAAAAGCTTTCCCTTAAAATGTCAATGAACTTCCTATTTTCCTTTCTTGTCTTAAGTTCAGTACATCTTCAAGATTATCTCTACTAAACGTACTGTATGAACAATCAAACGTTACCATCTGCTATAGTTTTAATTGGACGTTTAAACCACTATGCCTAGGTAAACATCTTATGCAATCATATATTATTGTCTGCTATATTTTTAAAACTGAATGTGTAAATATCTTATGTATAGTATGTTAGCAATTGTTCTGGAGCTTTTCTCCCTGGGTCTCCCCTGAAAACTGACAGCTCTGTCCAGTTGGATCTTCCCAGTAAACAAATGTAAAATAAATAAATAAATAACATTTTTTGAGACGCAGTTTAGAAAACTTTTGGTTTGCACTCTAAATGCCAATAGAAGGGAACCAAGTCATTTCTGTGCCTGAGACTGCTTAGAGAGTCTGGAAACTGTCATTTTGTGATTGGCCAGATGACAATTGTTTTTTTTTTTTCTTCAATTTTTACTCATAAAACAGTCACATTTGTACAACTCTTGGCATCCTGCATCTGCAGTTACTTGTGCACAGTATAGATGGAGATGCTTTGAATCTTAATTCACCACATAAAAAAATGGGTCTATGTTATCTTATCGAAAAATGACTTCAACAAACTGCATGTACATTGGAAATGCAGTTCAGAGAATTCCCTCTTGTGGGGGGGGGGGCTGCATAGGTTCATAGGTTAGTACTAAGCTAACTGCCCTTGCGAGCTATTTTAAGCCTAGCCAATTATCCCTTGTGAGACTTGAACCCTGCACCTTGTGTTTGTAAGGCAAACACTTTAACCATTAGGCCACCCTCCCAACCCCAACTCCTCACTAATTATATATACCAACTCAGATTCCATTACAGTGAAGAAAGGACAAATTTTCCAATTTTCACTGTACTGCGATCTCACTATTAACAATTCGCTGAACTGCATTTCTGATGTACATGCAGTTCGCTGAACTGAATTTTCGATACGATATAGACCCAAAAAAACACTATCTGAAATTTCTTAGGTATACGCTTCTGTGGCAAGACCCTGGTTTGCATGCAGAGGGGAATGCTTCATGAGTTTCAATTTGTATTGTAGTTTCTACACAACAGCATCTAAGGAGATCAGTAGCGTAACTCTCAGTTGCCATGTGCCTTGTCGACGATGCAATTAACAGAGAACCACGGACGTGCACTTTCCTCTATTTCTACAGCCAGCTTGGAGAAAACGTAGCAACGGTCTCATGTTTACCGACAGCCATCCAATCCTAAAGCAAATGGATGCAGTGTGTGTGAGACATTTAAAACAATTAACATTGGTGGTAAGGCTGTCCCATACAGAAGTGACAAACTAACCAGGTTGTTAGACGTTACCTACCACAAGCACTGCAGATCCACATATGCTGAGACTCTCTAATCTACCTAAACCTCAAAGGCCTCCCACATGCAACTATTGCAACAAATGCCCTCCGCACACACATCCACACACCCATATACACCCACATCCACACACGTATATAGACACAAGTATTAAACTCAAGCAGCATTCACCATGAAACATGCACCTATTAATTCATGATACTTGAACTAGAAAGGCCATGAGGCAAACCTCCAACCAACCCAACATCCTAGTCACAGGAGAATCAATTGTGAAACACTATGATGCACTACTCACCAGGCTGTGCAAGGCCAGGGTTGCCAGTTGTCTATCGGGGCCAAGACTAGTAAAGTACAGTTGTGTACACTTACCATAAATGTAGATGTTAGAGTGTATTCACTGTTGCAGTCATTACATTTGGGTTATCCTGCTGGCAGGTTGCCCTCAGTCGGGTTATCCTGCTGGCTGGTTGCCCTCAGTCGGCCTGAATTCCAAAGTCTTGGGTCCTGAGTCAGCTGCTGTCGGCCCTTCCCTGACGTCAGGTCATCAGGGGTATAAAAGATGCAGCCGACGCCATTTTCTTCAGTTTTTCTTGCCCCAGATGTCAGGTGCCCCTCAACAGGGTAGGCTAAAAATATTTAAGTAAAATATACATGCACCAAAATAAACTTTACCTTCATCTATAAGCAAATACACCACATAGGTTGTATAGATCAGAGAAGTAAAGAGAAGTTCCAGCAAAAATAAGGGGGATGGTGGGTGGGTAACCTGGACTGCAACAGTGAATACACTCTAACATCTACATTTATGGTAGGTACACAACTGTACTATGTTCATCGTGTTTTACTGTGCAGTCATTACAATTGGGTCGAATCCCAAAGCTAAGGTTGGGAGGCTGGAGCTAAATAGGATTAGGAGCGGTAATGAGGTCCTGCAGAACTGCAGTGGCAAAGCCTTCCCTGGATTTACAGTAGAGTGGTAAGTGATAGTGCTTTGTAAAATTGTGCACTGAACTCCAGGTTGCAGCCTCTAAAATGTCTTTGGTTGGTACTCCTCTGAGGAAGGCCGCTGGCTGCTGCTCTGGTTGAATGTGGCCTAATGCCCTTGGGCACTAATTTGCCATGTTGTGAATAACAGAAACGAATGCAGTGACCTATCCACTTTGAAATAGTCTGCTTTGAGATAGCCTTTCCTTGTGATCCTGCAGCATATGCCACTAGTAATTGCTCAGTCTTTCTGAAAGCTTTGGTTCTGTCCAAGAAGAAGAGCAGTTGTCTGTGTATGTCCAAAGAATGCAGTAGTCTCTCACCCTTATTCTGTCGGTTTGGATAAAAGGTAGGCAAGTGAATAGTTTGGTTAAGGGCCACACTGGACACTACTTTAGGCATAAATGCCGGGTTTGTCCTCAGAGAAACCCTATCTGGATGGAAAATGATAAAAGGTTCCAACAGCCATGAGTGCCTGTAGCTCTGAGACTCGTCTTGCAGAGGTTATTGCTAGGAGCAGAGCTGTTTTCCAAGATAAAAATTTAATGTCAGCTGTTGCGGCTGGCTCAAAAGGAGGCAGGGTGAGTTTTTCCAAGACATAATTGAGGTCCCATGCAGGTATTGGTGATCTCCTTGCAGGCTTTAAGTTTTTGGCTCCTCTGAGGTACTGCCTTAGTAAAGGATGAGAAAAAATAGGTGGCTCTGTATTGTAATGAGCTGAAATGGCAGAGGCATGAATCTTAATAGATGAAAAGGATAGGCCTTTGTTCAGCATCTCAGTTAAGTATTGCAAAATCTGAGGAATATTTGGTACAATCGTGTCAATTCCTTGTGCCTGGTTCCAAGCACAGAGTCTCTTCCATTTTTTTGCATAATATTTTCTGGTACTAGGCCTCCTGGCATCCAAAATAACATCTATCACCGCTTTAGAAAGAGGGGTGTTTTGAACGACTACTTTATCCGCCATGCTGCCAGATTTAAGGTCTTGAGTTGGCTGTGCAGGATCTGACTATTTTGTTGGGACAGTAAGTGAGGAATTTGAGGTAATGTCCAGGCTGGGCATTGAGACAGGTTCCTTAGGATTGGGTACCAGTACTGGTGGGGCCAGTCTGGGGCAATCACTATCACTTTTGGCTTCTCTTGTCTGACCTTTAGGAGTACCTTGGGGAGGAGAGGCAGTGGAGGAATGGCATATACTGTTAAGTTTTTCCAGCTGAAAGAGAGCGTCCACTTTCCATGCTTGCTTGTGATAAGTCCTTGTGCAGAATGTCTGCAGTTGGCAGTTGTGAGGGGAAGCAAATAGATCTATGTCTGGGCATCCCCATTTCCTTGTTATCATGCTGAAGACTTGCGTATCCAATTTTCACTCGTGGGGATCCATGAGGTTTCAGCTTAGTTCATCTGCCAGAGTATTTATCTATCCTGGCAGGAATTGTGCCTGCAGATGTACTTGGTAAGCCAATGCTGTGCCCCACAAAGTCATGGCTAGTCTGCAGAGGGGGTAGGAATGTGTGCCTCCCTGCTTGTTTATGTACCACATGATTGTAGTATTGTCTGTCTTTATCAGCAGTTGTCCTGGATGAAGTAGATCCTTGAAGGCTGTCAGGGCATTCTGAACTTCTAGCATCTCTTTTTGATTGATACGTAGATGCATTTGGCTTGCGGGCCATGTGCCCTGAATAAATCTTCCTGCCATGTGGGCCCCCCAGGCATAATCTGATGCATCTGTTGTTAATGTCTGCCTGGCTGTGGGTAAAGTGAATGGCTGTCCCTTGTTGTGGTGAGAGGCCTTTGCACACCATCAAAACCTCCTGTTGCAGGCAGGGAATGAGGGTTATTATTGTTTCCAGGCTGTGGCAATGTTGAGTCCAAACACTTTTTAGATACCATTGTAGTTTCCTCATATGCAGTCTTGCATATGGAATTAGCAGCATGCAGGATGACATGAAGCCCAAAGCCTGCAGAATTTTTCTTGCAGATAACTGGGTCTTTGTTGCCAACATTGTGAAATAAGTAGTCAGTTGACTGTTTGTCTGGCGTGAGATAAGCCATCTGGGCAGTTATATTTATGCTTGCACCCAGGAATATCATCTCTTGAGAGGGTACTAGTTTTGATTTATTTTCGTTTACTGTGTACCCTAGGCAAATTAGTAATCTTTTTACAAACGCCAGATGCTGTAGTAGAATGTCCTTGTTCCCTGCTTGGAAAAGGCAGTCGTCCAAGTAAGGCTATATCTGTATTCCTCTTTGTCTGCAAAATGCAATTACTGGTGCCAGGCATTTTGTGAAGACCATGGGCGCAGTAGATAAGCCAAAGGGCAGTGGAGAGAATTGGTAGTGCATTGAGCCAGCTATGAATCTGAGGTATCTTCTGCATGACTGTCTGATTGGGACATGCAGGTATGCCTCTTTTAGGTCCAAAGTCACCAGCCAGGCCTTCTTCCCCAGCGTGGGCAGAAGCTGCTGCAGAGTCAACATTTTGAATTTTGGAATATCCAGAAATGTGTTTAGGATAGACAAGTCCAGTATTGGTCTCCAGGCTTTGTCCTTTCTGGGCAACAAGAAAAGTCTTGAGTAAAATCCTTGTCCCTGCTCTTGCTGTGGTACTCGCTGAATGGCCCTCATGTCCATGAGGGATGAAACTTGCTTTTGTGCCTCTGCCCATTGATTGTGTGGCAGGTCTGGCATACCGTTTGCCCTTAGCTGGGTGTGAAAGTGGAACCTGTAGCCTTGTGACACTATATCCAAGACCCATTTGTCCTGGGTGATCATGTGCCAATTTTGTGAAAAAAGTGCTAGTTTTTCCCCCTAAAGGAGCTGCCAGAAGATAAGTGCTTGGTGTTGGTAGGGGGAAGTCATTGGGACTGTTTCCTGTATGACTGTGATTTATCTTCTCTGCTTTTGGAGGTAGAAGCACCCCATTGTTTAGGCCTGTATGAGCCTTGGGTCTGGGATCTGCCTCTGGGACATCTGTATCTGCCTCTTTGTGGCCTGTCTGACACTGGAAAGGACCAGTTCTTTGTAGGCCAGTTCCTGCTAAATCTGGGTGGCTGTACCTGTAAGAAATCCTTGACAGTTTGCATAGATTTAGCTTTGTCCTCCATTTTCTTCAACACCTCTTCTGCCTTAACACCAAACAAGGTATCATGCTGTAATGGAGCATCTAATAATTTTGCTTTAACATGATCAGGCAGATTCTGTTCCTTTAACCAAGCATGCCTCCTAATGACAGAACCCGTAACAGCGGCCCTGCAGGAGGCCTCCACAGAATCAAAACCACATTGCAAAGTATGCTTTCCCACTTGTTCAGCTGCATGCAATAAATCCTGAATTTCTTTGTTTTCTGCACATTCAGAATTTGTCAACATTTTCTGTTTAAGCAGTGACATTAAATATTGCTGATATTTAAGCATATGAAACTGACAATTTAAAGCCCTTGCAGCCAAGGTAGCAGAAGTGTAAATCTTTTTCCCCCATCTGTCCAGTGTCCTTGAATCTCTATCTGAGGGGATAGGGTTTTTTGCAGTGGAAGCCTTGACCCCTTTGGAAACCTGAGAGATAGTTTCTGGGTCAGCAGCAGGGTTTTTATAAAGAAATTTATGTGAATCAGGAACCCTGTAGTATCTGCCTGGCTTAACAGGAGTTGGAGGTAAAGAGTCAGGAGTCAGGCCAGACTCTGAAAATACATCTACAATGTCTAAAACAGGAGGAATAGCAAGGGGCCTGTGCTGAGGTAGTAAAAGGAAATTTCCGAGCCTTTTCTTAGATTCCGAATAATCCTGGCTCTCCCACTGGAAGTGCTCCCACATGGTATGCAGGGTCTCCCCAAAAGAATAATCCTCAGGAGGAGAGGCTGAAGGGATAGATTCTTCAGCATCAGAATCCTCACAGGGAGGAAGAGAGTATTCCTGTTCAGAAGAGGAATCAGAGAAAATGGAGACCTGATCCGAAGATTCATATTCTGTCTCTTGCCTAGGCCTCTTATCAGGAGGGGGATGGGAACCCCTGATCAAAGTAATTAGGTCTTCGGCCATTTTAAGCATCTGATTTTTAGGCATGGAGGCCTGTCCATGGGATTGCTGTACTTGTTACTTTGTCTTTAGAGATGCTTTAGTCTTTGCCTTTGAAGCTGAAGTCGTTTTCACATACAACTGTGTAGGCCTGAAAACACCCTCAGAAGCCGATGCCTGCTCAGCGGCTCCAGACCCATCTGAGGGAATAGTTTCCGAGTGTCCAATACCTTGAGTTTCCAGCAGGCTAGTCTGCTCCACGTGTGAGTCGGAAGCGGCCTTTGGCTCTGAGGTAGCAGGAGTCAGGGGCTGCGAAAGCGCCTCACTGAGAACCGGCGACTGGCTTAGAAGAAGCCTCGTCGTCAGTTTTGGACCTTGGATGCCTGTCCTTTTCTTTTTCCTTGTGTTTCTTGTGAATTGCGGTAGTCGGATGTCTGTCTGACGACATTGTGAAATTAAATCTTCGGCCAAAGTAGTGAAATGCAAAATCGTACCGACACTTAATAGTGCATTGGTTAAATCTAGCACAAAACTGACAATTAGCAACGTCATGATCAGGGCCTAGGCAAGGAATGCAATAAGAATGGAAGTCCTTATGAGGTATTTGCTTCCCACAAGAAATACAATTATTAACTTTTTCTGACATCGGTCTGGAGCAAGAAAAAAAGTTTCCCCAACAGGGTACTTAGCTTTAAATGAAGACTTCGGATATGAAATTCAAACACGAAAATCTCAGGAGTCAGCCAACCAGCACTTGCAAACTGCTTTTGCTTCGGGCACCGGCGTCAGCTGCATCTTTTATACCCCTGGCGCACTGACGTCAGGAAGGAGACGACAGCAACCGACGCCGGACCTAGACTTTGGAATTCAGACAGACTGCGGGTAGCCTGCCAGCAGGATAACCCAACTGTAATGACTGCAACAGTGAAACACGATGAACGTCAGTCTTGACTAAAATCCTTGTCCATGCTCTTGCTGTGGCACTTGTTGAATAGCCCCCATGTGCATGAGGGATGCGACTTGGTTTTGAGCCTCTGCCCATTGATTCTTTGGCAGGTCTGGCCAACCGTTTGCCCTTGGCAGGGTATGGAAGTGAAACTTGTAGCCTTGTGACACTGTCGAGAACCCATTTGTCCTGGGTTATAATGTGCCAATTTTGAGAAAAAAGTGCTAGTTTTCCCCCTAAGGGTGCTGCCAGAAGATAAGCGCTTGGTGCAGGCAGGGGGAAGTCATTGGGACTGTTTCCTGTATGGTTGTGATTGGTCTTCTCCACTTTTGGAGGTAGAAGCATCCCATTGCTTAGACCTGTACGAACCTTGCGGCTGGGATCTGCCTCTAGGGCATCTGGATCTGCCCCTCTGAGGTCAGTCTAACACTGGAAAGGACCAATTCTTTGTAGGCCAGTGTCTGCTAAACCTAGGAGGCTGCACCTGTAAGAAATCCTTGACTGTTTGCATAGATTTAGCTTTGTCCTCCATTTTCTTTAACACCTCTTCTGCCTTAACACCAAACAAAGTACCATGCTGTAATGGAGCATCTAATAATTTTGCTTTGACATGATCAGGCAGATTTTGTTCCTTTAATCAAGCATGCCTCCTAATGACAGAACCCATAACAGCGGCCCTGCAGGAGGCCTCCAGAGAATCAAAACCACATTGCAAAGTATGCTTTCCAACCTGTTCAGCTGCATGCAATAAATCCTGCATTTCTTTGTTTTCTGCACATTCAGAATTTATCAACATTTTCTGTTTAAGCAGTGTCATGATATATTGCTGATATTTGAGCATATGAAATTGACAATTTAAGGCCCTTATAGCCAAGGTAGCAGATGTGTAAATCTTTTTTCCCCATCTGTCCAGTGCCCTAGAATGTCTGTCAGAGGGGGTAGGATTTTTTGCAGTAGTAGCCTTGACCCTTTTGGGACCCGGAGAAATAGTTTCTGGGTCTGCAGGAGGGTTTTTGAAAAGGAATTTATGAGAGTCAGGAACCCTGTAGTATCTGTCCGGCTTAACAGGAGCTGGAGGTAAGGAGTCAGGGGTCAGACTAGACACTGAAAACACAATCTACAATTGTCTAACACAGGTGGAATAGCTAGAGGCCTGTGTTGAGGAAGTAAAAGGAAGTCTCTGAGCCTTTTCTTAGATTCTGAGAAATCTTGGCTCTCCCAGTGGAAGTGCTCCCTCATGGTATGCAAGGTTCCCCCAAAAGAGTAATCTTCAGGAGAAGAAGCTGAAGGAATTGATTCTTCAGCATCAGAATCCTCATAAGGGGGAAAAGAATATTCCTGATCAGAAGAGGAATCAGAAGAAATGGAAACCTGATTTAAAGATTCATAGTCTATCTCTTGCCTAGGCTTCTTATCAGGAGATGGATGGGAACCCCTGATCAAACTAATTAAGTCTTCGGCCATTTTGAGCATCTGTTTTTTTTGGACATGGCAGTCTGTCCATGTGGATGATGAACTTGTTTCTTTGCCTTTAAAGGTGCTTTAGTCTTTGCCTTTGAAGTCGTTTTAATATATAATTCTTTAGGTCTGAATACACCCCTCAGAAGGTGATGCCTGCTCAGTGGCTCTGGACCCATCTGAGGGAATAGTCTCAGAGGCTCCAATACCTTGAGTTTCCAGCGGCCTGGCTGACTCCACGTGGGAGTCGGTAGCGGCCTGCGACTCTAAAGTAGCGGGCGTCAGAGGCTGCAAAAGTGCCCAAGAACGGCGAACCCACGACTGGCTTAGGAGAAGCTTAGTCGGTTTTAGACCTCGGTTGCCTGTCTTTTTCATTTTCTTTCCGTTTTTTGTGAACTCCGATAGTCAGATGGCTATCCGATGACATTGCATAGTTAAATCTTCGCCCAAAATAGCTTAATGCAAAATCGTACCTACACTTAATAGTGCGTTGGTTAAATCTAGCACAAAACCGACAACTAGCAACGTCGTGGTCAGGGCCTAGCAAGGAATACAGTAAGAATGAAAGTCCTTATGAGGTATTTGCTTCCCACAAGAAATACAATTATTAACTTTTTCTGACATCTGTCTGGAGCAAGAAAAAAGTTTCCCCAACCGGGTACTTAGCTTTAAATGAAGACTTTGGTTCTGAAACTCAAACACGAAAATCTCAGGAGTCGGCCGACCGGCACTTGCGAACTGCTTCTGCTGCGGGCACCACGTGGCAAGGAAGACTGAAGAAACTGGCGTCGGCTGCATAGTGTCTGACTATAGAGTCACCTATTACTAGTGTATCAGGCATGGTGTTTGGCCTTAAGGGCTGTGATTGGTTGACACACTGATTTATGTGTTGCATATGTTTTGTTTTGAGGTGGTGGATTTTTGGATGTCTGCTTTGGGAGCCTCTGTTGTTTTGGTAAGTTTTTTATTAGAGCCTCCGAGTATGTCTTTGTGTTTTTGTGTGTTTGGTTTGCAGGTTCTGGTGTATCAGTTCCTTGTGCTTGATTCCAAGCACAAAATCTCTTCCATTTGTCAGCATAAGATTTTCTAGTACTCGGCCTTCTGGCTTCCAAAATGACATCCATCACAGCTTTACTGAGGGGTGTTGTTTGCATGACTACCCGATTAGTCATGCTGCCAGGTTCAGAGTCTGTAGTTGATTGTGCAGGATCAGATTGTTTTGCTGGGACAATAGTTGTGGTCTTTGAGTCAAGGTCCAAGCTGGGTATTGAGACAAGTCCCTTAGGATTGGGTACCAGTATTGGCGGGGCCAGTCCAGGGCAATTAATATCATCTTTGGCTTCTCTTGTCTGACTTTTAGGAGGACCTTGGGTAGAAGAGGCAGAGGAGGAAAGGCTTAAACAAATAGGTTTTTCCAACTGAAGGATAGGGTGTCCACTTTCCATGCTTGTCTGTGATAAGTCCTTGTGGAGAATCAAAAAGGTTTTCAATTGATAGATCTCTTTGCTTCTCCTCAAAATTATGTCTGGGCTCCCCCATTTTTCTGTTATCATGCTGAAGACTTGTGGATTTAGTTTCCACTCGTGAGGATCCATAAGGTTTCTGCTTAAATCGTCTGCCAGAGTGTTTTGTTTTCCTGGCAGGAATTGAGCTTGAAGATGTATTTGGTAGGTGGAAGCTGTGTCCCACAGTGTCATGGCTAATCTGCAAAGGGGGTATGAGTGCATGCCCCCTTGCTTTTTTATATACCACGACTGTGGTGTTGGTCAGTCTTCATCAGTTGTTGTCCTGGATGAAGTAAGCCCTTGAAGGCTGTTAGAGCATTTTGAACAGCTAGCATCTCTTTCTGGTTGATATGCAGATGCATTTGTTTTGGTGTCCATAAGCCCTGAAATGCATCTTCCTGCCATGTGGGCCCCCCAGGCATAATCTGATGAGTCTGTTGTTAAGGTTTGGCTGGCAGGGGGTAGAGTGAAGGGCAGTCCCATGTTTTGGTGACATGCCTTTGCCCACCATAGAAACTCTTGTTGTAGGCAGGGAATGAGAGGAATCATTGTTTCCAACCTGTGTGAATGTTGACTCCATAAACTTTTTAGGTACCATTGAAGTTTCCTCATATGCAGTCTTGCATATGGAATTAGTAGGATGCAGGATGCCATGAAGCCCAGAGCCTGCAGAATTTGTCTTGTAGAAGACTGGGTCTTTGTTGCCATCAGTTTGAAGTAAGTAGTCAGTTGCCTTTGCTTGTCTGGCGTGAGGTAAGCCATCTGGGCAGTTGCATCTAAACTTGCACCCAGGAATGTTATCTTTTGAGAGAGTACCAGTTGTGATTTTTCATTTATTGTGTACCCTAGGCATGTTAGAAGCCTTCTCACAAATGCCAGGTGTCAAAGAAGAGTGTCCTTGTTCTCTGCTTGAATGAGACAGTCGTCCAAGTAAGCATATATTTGTATTCTTCTTTGTCTGCAAAATGCAATTACTGGTGTCAGGCACTTTGTAAAGACACTGGGTGCAGTAGATAAGCCAAAGGGCAGTGCAGAGAATTGGTAATGCATTAAGCCAGCCTTGAATCTGAGGTATCTTCTGCACGATTGTCTTACTGGGACATGCAGGTATACCTCTTTTAGGTCTAAAGTCACCAGCGAAGCATTCTTGCCCAGCATGGGCAGAAGCTGCTGCAAAGTCAGCATTTTGAATTTTGGAATGTCCAGGTATGTGTTCAAAATCAATAAATCCAGTATTGGCCACCAGGCCTTGTCCTTTCTGGGTAACAAGAACAGTCTTGAGTAAAAACCTTGTCCTTTTTCCTGTTCTGGTACTGTCTGAATGGCCCCCATATCCATGAGGGACGCAACCTATTTCTGTGCCTCTGCCCATTGATTTTTTGGCAGATCTGGCCAACCATTTGCCATTGGCAGAGTGTGGAAATGGAATCTGTATCCTTGTGATACGATGTTTAGTACCCACTTGTCCTGGGTTATTAACTGCCAATGTTGAGCAAAAGGTGCTAATTTTCCCCCTATGGGTGCTGCCAAAAGATAAGTGCTTGGTGTAGGCAGAGGGAAGTCATTGGGATTGCTTTCTGTAGGTCTGCACTTTATCTCCTCCAGATTTGGAGGTGGACGTGCCCCATTGCTTTGACCTGTATGAATCTTGCACCTGGTATCTGGAACCCTTAGGACATCTGGTTTTGCCCCTTTGAGCTCTGACTGACACAGGAAAGGACCAATTTTTTGTAGGCCAGTGTCTCCTGAATCTTGGTGGCTGCACTTGTAAGAAGTCTTTAACAGTTTGCATAGACTTAGCTTTGTCTACCATTTTCTTTAAAATCTCTTCTGCCTTAATATCAAGCAGATAATCATGCTGTAAAGGTGCATCTAGCAATTTAGCTTCAACATGATCAGGCAAATTCTGTTCCTTTAGTCAGGCATGTCTCCTAATCACAGATCTAGTAACTGCGGCCCTGCAGGAGGCCTCTAAGGAATCAAAACCACATTGCAAAGTATGCTTTCCAACTTGTTCAGCTGCATGCAATAATTCCTGCAATTCTTTATTTTCTGCACAATCTGAAATCATCATCATTTTCTGTTTCAGCAATCCCATAACATGTTGTTGGTACTTAAGCATATGAAATTGACAGTTTAAGGCCCTGATTGCCAAGGTTGCAGATGTATAAACCTTTTTTCCCCATCTGTCTAGTGCCCTTGAATCTCTGTCAGAGGGTGTAGGATTTTTTGCCGTAGAGGCCTTAACTCCCTTTGGGCCCGGTGAAATAGTTTCAGGATCAGCAGCAGGGTTTCTAAATAAAAATTTATGTGAGTCAGGTACCCTGTAATATCTGTCAGGCTTACTGGGAGCCGGAGGTAAGGAGTCTGGGGGTCAAGCTTGACTTCGAAAACACATCATCCACAATGTCTAAAACAGGGGGAATGGCTAAAGGCTTGTGCTGAGGGAGAAGAAGGAAATCTCAGAGTCTCTTTTTTGATTCTGAGAAATCTGGACTCTCACAGTGAAAATGTTCCCTCAAAGTATGCAAGGTTTCTCCAAATGAATAATCCTAAGGAGGTGATGCAGATGGTATAGACTCCTCTGCATCTGAATCCTCATAGGGAGGTATAGATAAGTCCTGATCAGAAGAGGATTCAGAAGAAATAGAAACTTGATCTGAAGATTCATAATCAGTGTCTTGCCTAGGTCTCTTATCTGGAGGGGGATGGGTACCCCTGATCAAGGTAATAAGATCTTCAGCCATTTTGATCATCTGTTTTTAGGCATTGTGGCCTGTGCACGTGGCTCATGCGTCGTTTTTTTAGGTTTAGAAGTTGCTTTTGTCTTGCAGCTGCCATTGGTTTGATATACAAATGGTGAGGTCTGAATACACCCTCAGAAGCCGGTACCTGCTCAGCGGCTCCGGACCTATCCGAGGGAGATACATCCATTGGTCCAATACCTTGAGTATCTTGCGGCATGCCTGACTCCACATGGGTGCCGGTAGAGGCCTGCGACTCGAAGGTAGCGGGCATCAGGGCCTTTGAAAGTGCCTCACTGAGTACAGGCAAACCGGCGACTGGCTTAGGAGAAGTTTCGTTGTCGGTTTTGGCTCTCGACTGCCTGTCTTTGTCCTTTTCCTTGCGTTTTTTATGTACTCCAGTAGTCGGATTGCTATCCAACGACATTTCTGGGTAGTTAAATCTGTTTCCAAAATACTTTGATGCAAAAATATACTGATGCTTAATAGTGCTTTGGTTAAATCTAACACAAAACCGACAGCCAGGCAATGTTGTGATCAGGGCCTAGGCAAGAAATACAGTATAAATGGAAATTCCTTATGAGGTATTTGCTTCCCACAAGTAATACAATTATTAACTTTTTCCGACATCGGTAAAAAGCAAGAAAAAAGTTTCCCCAACGGGGTACTTAGCTTTAGTGAAGACTTCGGTTCTGAAACTCAAATTCAAATTTTTCAGTAGTCGGCCGACCGGCACTTGTGAAAATGCTTCTGCTTCGGGCAACGCGTGGCAAGAAAGACTAAAGAAAATGGTGTCGGCTGCATGTTTTATACCCCTGATGACCTGACGTCATGGAAGAGAAGACAAGCAACCGACGCAGAACCCAAGACTTTGGAATTCAGGCTGACTGAGGGCAACCTGCCAGCAGATTACCCAAATGTAATGACTGCAACAGTGAAACACGAAGAACATCCACGGTTGCCTTGATCAGAATGGAGTCACCACCTTCAGAAGTACCCTGGATATTAATGGAAAAGCATACAAGAACTTTCCTTTCTGCCTTACAGGTCTTATTGCATGGAGTCCTGGAGCAGAATCTTGCCCACTGACTGTTCAGACAAGAGGCAGAAAGGTGGACTTGAGAATTCCCTACAGATGAATCAAACTGATTTCCATTCGTGCTTGTCTGCCCTTGTCCTACTCAACTTATCTGGGACACAATTTTGCTCTGACAATGTAGGGCACCAGCAGAGTGAGACTGTGCTGTAAAGCTATATTCCAAATTAACATGATTAGTCTGTAAATGGAGTACTATTTGGTTCCCCCTTGCATAGGAATGTACCCAGCGATGGCCTTCACCTGTCTCCCTTGGGCTTCAGTCTTCTGGCAAAGGCTGTTGCCTCTCCCATAGTGCCCTTTTTAGGCAAAGGTATGAGCACAAAACTACCAACATGAAAAATTCTGTCTAAACTAAATTTAAAGTTCATGCTGCTAAATGCTAGGAGTCTTAGCATGAAACTGCACTCATTGCAAGCATTCTTTGCTCTGAAGGATGCTGACATTTGTGCAGTCACTGAAACCTGGTTCAAAGCTGTGGAGAGCACCCCAGCCTTAACAGGTTACTCATCCTACCATACTTTCAGACCCCAAACGGAGGGCTACAAAGCCAAACGAGGTGGAGTTTCAATATTTATCAAAGACATACACACCTCCAGGCTGGTCAAACAGTATAACGCACATGAGACACTCCAAGTGCAGTTAACGGTTAACAAAACACCTATTCAAATCATAACTAGCTACAGACCCCCAACCATGACTCAGGACGCTCACTCCACCTATCTGGACTTGCTTGACTCCATCAATATTCAACCCTCCACCCTGATCCTTGGTGACTTTAACTACCCAACCACAGAGTGGAAGACCTATTCTAGCCCAAACATGAACACCCAGAGATTCCTCGACTTCATCAATGCCAATGCACTGGATCAGGTGGTCGGCAACCCTATGAGAGGTGAAAATATCTTGGACTTGGTCCTAACCAATATGGGTAGCTACTGTAGCACCCCTACAGTGTCATCCTCCTTGGTAAGATCTGACCATAAAGTGATCACTTTTGAAGTCACCATCTCCCTTAGCCTCCACCCCCATCATGGTCAAACGAAAAAACTTTTCCAGAGCTGACTACAATCTCCTCAGGGCAGGTATAAGCATCTTCACAACCACCATCCCTTCAGTTGGAACTAGCAATAATGTCCAAGCCTACACCAAAAAACTATATGAGCACCTACATAGCTGTATGAACTTAGCATTACATAACCGGACCAAATCATCTTCCTCAAGGAAGAGAAAACCGGTCCGGTGGACAGCAACAATAAACAAACTCTATAATAAAAGGAAACAATTGCTGTCCAGGACCAAGAAGGAGCAGGTGCCAAGTTGGAAGCAATCTGTCCTTTGTCTGAACAAGCAAATAAGATCACTGATGAAATCCTCTAAGGCTAAGAGTCCAGATTGGCCACATCCACTAAGGACAATCACAAGACCTTCTTCACATAAGTCCGCAATCTCAAAGGTAACACCCAAATCTGCTCTGAATTGGTCAAGAATACCACATACACAAATGCCATAGATATAGCCAACCTTCTGGCAGACAGGTTAAGTGAAAACGTCCCCCCCCCCCATTAGTAAACCAGGACAAGCCCAGCACCTGCCCCCCCTCCCCTCATCACCAAGGAGCAGGTCCTGAATGCCCTTTCAAAGGCAAAAACTACAGTCTCCATGGGACCTGATAACATCCCTGGCTGTATCCTACACGAACTCAGGCATGAGTTCTCAGTCCCATTAGGCACCCTACTCACCCAAAGCTACAGTCTCCATAGGACCTGATAACATCCCTGGTGTATCCTACATGAACTCAGGCATGCGTTTTCAGTCCCATTAGGCACCCTACTCAACCAAAAGCTACAGTCTCCATGGGACCTGATATCATCCCTGGCTGTATCCTACATGAACTCAGGCATGAGTTCTCAGTCCCATTAGGTACCCTACTCACCCAAAGCTACAGTCTCCATGGGACCTGATAACATCCCTGGTGTATCCTACATGAACTCAGGCATGAGTTCTCAGTCCCATTAGGCACCCTACTCAACCAAAGCTACAGTCTCCATGGGACCCGATACCATCCCTGGCTGTATCCTACATGAACTCAGGCATGAGTTCTCAGTCCCATTAGGCACCCTACTCAACCAAAGCTACAGTCTCCATGGGACCTGATAACATCCCTGGCTGTATCCTACATGAACTCAGGCATGAGTTCTCAGTCCCATTAGGCACCCTACTCAACCAAAGCTACAGTCTCCATGGGACCTGATACCATCCCTGGCTGTATCCTACATGAACTCAGGCATGAGTTCAGTCCCATTAGGCACCCTACTCAACCAAAGCCTGAGCACTGGCTTCATCCCAGCTCAATGAGGACAGCCTCTGCCATCCCTCTATACAAAGGTGGCGCGCCCACTGACCCAGGCAATAATAGGCCCATCAGCCTAACTAGCCTGATCTGCAAGGCCATGGAATGCATTATTATCATGGACCTTATAAACAAGGACATTGGCAACCTCCAAACCCTTGATCCCAAGGGGAAGACAGTGTATACAACCTAACCTGAGCTAGCCAAAACCTATGACACTATTCCCCACTCGGGCATAATAGCTAAACTCTCCCTGCTAGGCATCAACCTGTATGTTACCAGATGGGTGGCTAATTGGCTCACTGATAGAGCCCACTCAGTTAAAGTAGGGGAAGCCATCTCTAGTAGTAGACTCGTAACGAGCGGTGTACCCCAAGGATCAGTCTTGGGGCCTCTACTGTTTGGGATATACTTTTCTGAGGTGTAAGCCAAAACCAGTGGTCTGTGGTTGACTAAGTTTGCAGATGACTGCAAGCTGGGCACTGTCTTAAATTCCCCTAGTGATGTGAACATCCTCCAAGAGGGCCTTACCCAAACTAATGGCTGGTGCCAGAAGCATGGCCTCAAACTGAACACCAAGAAATGCATCATTACCCCCTTTGGGGAAAATGGTGTCCCCACCAATTATCACATTAATAAAGAATAGTTGTGTAAAAACTTACCATAACCTTAGATGTCCTTCTCTTTCATTTTGCAGTATTCATTACAGTAGGGAAGTTGCTGCCTGCAGCGCCTCCATCCAGCCAGTATACCAATGTCTTTGGACCAGGGGGGTATGTGTGACATCCGGAGCCATAAACCAACATAGGGTATAAAAGTGCCTTCTGCATGTACCCTCTTCAGAATGAACTGCCACATACAGTAGTACTCCTGTAGGTCAAGACAGGGTCATAACAGGGGTACTCTTTAGACTTATATGCAGACTAGATCCTAGGGTACTAGGTAGGCTGTGTTTAGTGGGAGACAGAGAGGAAATGACTATGTCCCCACAGGTAGGCCAGGGTATGTTAGTAAAGTAGAGGGGCAGGTGGGGGGGATGAATACTGCAACATGGAAGAGAAGGACATCTAAGTTTATGGTAAGTTCTTACACAACTGTTCTATGTCCTTCTACTGTCATGTTGCAGTACTCATTACAGCAGGGAGAGTACCAGAGCTTTTAGGTATGAGCCTGGGTGGAGGATTGGGGTCCTTGGTCAATGAGGCCTTGGAGAACTGACATGGCAAACCCTGGAGGCTAGGTCCAGTTGTAGTGTTTGGTAAAGGTGTGAACCGAAGTCCAAGTGACAGCTTCTACAATGGAAGTGTAGTCAATCCCTTTGAAAAAGGCCGCTGAGGAGGCAGTTGCCTGGTAGAGTGAGGTTTGACATGACCGTGTAAGGCACTTCCACGACAGGAATAACACATGCCAAAGGATTTAGAGATCCATGAAAAAATGGTCTGTTTGGAGACTGCCTTCCCTAGAGCTCTCGGATGGAAGGAAATGAAAAGTTGGTCAGACCGTCTAATAGGTCTGGTAGTACCTCAGTTGCCTGTGGACATCTAAAGAATGGAAGGTCCTCTCTTAAGAATTTTGTGGACGAGGGTAGAGAAACGGTAGGTTAATGGTCTGATTTAATGAGAGTTCATCAAGGAAAGGACCACAGCGACAGAAGTAGTCATTGCAGCAAATATGAAAGGACCACAGGTATAGAGGTAGTCATAGCAGCTCACACAAACAGGAAACGACCACAGGTACAGAAGTAGTCACTGCAGCTCACACAAATAGGAAAGGACCACAGGTATAGAGGTAGTCATAGCAGCTTACACAAAAGGAAACGACCACATGTACAGAGGTAGTCATAGCAGCTTACACAAATAGGAAAGGACCACAGGTATAGAAGCAGTCATAGCAGCTCACACAAATAGGAAAGGACCACAGGTATAGAGGCAGTCATAGCAGCTCACACAAATAGGAAAGGACCACACACAGGTACAGAAGTAGTCATAGGATCCTAGTTTTTCCGCTGACACCACTTGGAGAATCTGTTTCATTTAGATGCATAATTTCTCCCGGTACTAGGTTTTCTGGCCTCCTGCAGAACATGGAGTATGTCCTCTGAGTATAGGCATCTGTAGGGGATTAGAACCCTATTACCCATAAGGTCAGTTTCAGGATTGTTCACCTGTGGGTGTAGTAGGGATCCCCTGTCCTGTGTGATCAGGTCTATTCGGTGGGGTAATCTGTGATAATGGTCTTTGGTCCGTAGGTGGAGAGGGGAAGCCAATGCTGTCTTGGCCAAAAGGGGGTCACCAACAGGATTTTGTGTTTGTCCCCCTGTATTTTCAGGAGGACTTTCTGAATCAGTGTGAAGGGAGGGAAGGCATAGAGGTACATTCCCTCCCAAGGAAAAGAGAAGGTGTCCACTTTCCAAGCTTGTGTATGTGGGTCTCTTGTGCAGAATCTGTTCACTGGCTGTTCTGGGGGGAGGCAAAGAGATCTGCTTGTGGAATACTCCACCTGTACATAAGGTCCAGGAATACTTCTCTGTGAATTATCCATTTGTGAGAGGGAGCTGAAGTTCTGCTGAGCGTGTCTGCCATAACATTCTCTGTCGAGGGGATACATACTGCTACCAGGTGAATCTGGATTAATGATGCTAGGTTCCAAATCTGGGTGGCCAGTCTGCACAGAGAGTAGGGACTTTGTTCCTGTCCCCCTTGCTTGTTTATGTACCACAGGACTGTCATATTGTCCGTGATCACTTTCAGGGTTCCTGGCTGAAGAGCCGATTTGAATGTTTGTAGGGGTACTAGTTGTGCCCTCATTTCCTTGATGTTGACATGGTCCTTTTGTCTTAGGTTGTGCCCTCATTTCCTTGATGTTGACATGGTCCTTTTGTCTTAGGTTGTGCCCTCATTTCCTTGATGTTGACATGGTCCTTTTGTCTTAGGTTGGACCACCCTCATTTCCTTGATGTTGACATGGTCCTTTTGTCTTAGGTTGTGCCCTCATTTCCTTGATGTTGACATGGTCCTTTTGTCTTAGGTTGGACCACCCTCATTTCCTTGATGTTGACATGGTCCTTTTGTCTTAGGTTGTGCCCTCATTTCCTTGATGTTGACATGGTCCTTTTGTCTTAGGTTGGACCATTTTCCTTGTACAATGAATTATTTCTGGTTTATTAGTAGCACTGCACCCCACCCCAATTCTGATGCGTCTGTGGAGACTTGTAGGGGGGGTTGGAACCTGTAGGGGGGTTCCTTGGTTGAGGTGAGGTGCTGACACCCATCACTGGAGTTCTCTCTTCAGACACTGAAGTAGGGGGAGGGGTGAGTCCAGGGGCTGGGAGTGTTGGCTCCATAAATTCTTTAGATCCACTGAATTTTCCATATGTGTAGTCTTGCCAGAGGTAACATGGGTATAAGGGATGCCATGTGGCCTAACATTCTTAGGAATTCCCGATCTGGCAAGGAGGAGTGGGTCAGGAGATTGTTGAAGCATACACAGAGGTCTATGGATCCTTTGGCCTGGAATGAAGACTTTCATTCTGTCTGTTCTGATCCTGCATCCCAAGAAAACAAGGTCTTGAGTGGGGATTCAGGTGCGACTTTTCGTGGTTTATGGTAAACCCTAATTGAGTCAGGGTGGAAATCACCTGTTGTAGGTGGAGTAGAAGGACTTGATGGTCTTGATGAAAAATAAACAGGTCATCTAGATATGGGTATATTTGTATACACTGTGTTCTGCAGTGAACAATGAAGAGTGCTAGACACTTTGTGAACACTCGAGGAGCAGTGGAGATTCCAAAGGGCAAGGCAGAGAATTGAAAATGCCAAGAACCTATTGCAAAGCGGAGGAATTTCCTGTACCCTGGATGGATAGGAATGTGCAGGTAGGAATCCTTCAAATTCAGGGCTACCATGAAAGCCTGTGTTGGTAGGAGTGGTAACAGCAAGGGTAAGGTAATCATTTTGGAGCTGGGTACCTTGAGAAAGAGGTTTAGGAAAGATAAGTCTAGAACTGGCCTCCATGGGCAGTCTTTCCTTGGTACCAGAAACATTCTGGAGTAGAAGCCTAAGTTTCTTTGTGGGTAGGGTACCTGTTCTATGGTGCCCTGAGCTAGTTGCTGTTGAATGATGGGTGGGAAAAGATAAGCTTGGTTTGCAGGTGGTTGAGGAATACCCTGGAAGGGGGGGGGGTAACATCCACGAAGTCATGAAATATCCGCTCTAAATGATGGAGAGGACCCATTGTTCTGATGTAATTATCCACCAGGACGGTAGGGAGAGGGTGAGATGATGGGATAAGGGGCCATTTGGGTCTAAGGGTGCTAAGTCACAGTGAAGGTGGTCTGATTTGGTCAGACAGACCCCGAAAGGGGGTGGTGGCAGAGTTGTTGGGAAACCTGGGAGTAGAGCTTTTCTTTGTTTGTCTGTGTCCATTCAAATGAAGAGCTAAGTGTGAGGATGGTCTTCTAACAAAGGAAGGTTTTGTGGGTAGTTCCTGTGGTATCTGGGTATAGGAGATTAGGAGATGCCAGTAAATATTTAAAGTTTTGAAGTTCTTTTCCCTTTTCTTGAAGGGATTTGAGAAGCTCTGATGAGGCTTGGCCAAACAGGGCCTTATTGTCCAGTGGTTCATCAAGTAATTTTGTTTGAATATCCATAGAGAATGGTTGTAGTCTCACCCAGGAATATTGTCTCAAAACTGAGTCTGATGCAGCAGATTTTGATGAGGCTTCCACAGCCTCATGGCTGCACTTGGAGTGCCTAGTAACTTGGGATGCTGCGGAAAGCAGGGTGTTAATTTGGGCTTTAATGGGAGAGTCAGGAGCCTTGGTGATGGTGTCCAGGACATACCTAGCCATATGTGTTTGGTAGTTGAGAGTGCCGATACCCAGAGTAGAGGAGGTAGACACTTCCTTCCCTAGTCTGTCCACGAATTTGCTATCTTCACCCATCAGGCAGAGAGCAGCAGAAGCCAATCGCTGGATGTTTTGTAGGCGGAGACTGCAATAACAGCTGGGTCTGCTGCAGGGGTTTTAAAAAGGAACTGGGTGTCCTGGGGGACCTTATAGAAATGGTCCGGGAGTTTTGAGGCTGGTGGTTCTAAGTCTGGGGACCGAGAAGCAGCTAAGAAGGCATCCTGGAAAGCAGGTAACAAAGGGGGCACAGCAAACAGAGACGGTTGCTCCATTGGAAGAAGGTCAAAGTCCCTTTTCTTGGTTTCAGATACTTCTGATGCCTGCCACTTGAAATGTTCCCTCATGAGGAAGATTGCATCTCCAAAGGTGAATTCTTCTCCTGGGAACTCAGGAGTAATGGAGTCCTCCTCCTCTGGGGTAATGAGATCCATGAGGGAGTCTACTTGTGATCAATAAGTATTAGATTCCTCTGAAGAGGAGTAGTCTTCCTCTGATGCCTCTTAAAGGGGGCTGAGGAGAGGGAGCGGGTGGTAATGGTCGAGTCTGCAGGGCCTGGAATGCCTTAAAAAGACACTGTGAAAATACTTCCATCCAGGAACCGGTTGAGGCTCAGGAGGTTTTAGTTTTTATTTTCTCTTCAAGGGAGTTGCCGGTGGAGAACCGGAGCTGACGTCTGTTTGGGTGGAAGTGTAGGAGCGGGGCCCTTCAACTGAATGAGGCATGGTTCCCCTCAGCCATCAGGATCTGATGGCATATTAGCCTCAGCAGATGTTCTTTGAGTTTCTGCCATCCCAGCTTCCACTGAGGTTCCCAGGCCTGGCTTGGAAATGGAGGTCTGAGAAGATCCTGGGCTTTCATCAGCCTCAAGGATCTGCTTGGCTGCCTGAGGCACAACGTGGGATTCTGGACTGATTTTCTTGGCCTTCTTCCCTGATGGCTCGTCGGACGGGCCTACTCCACCTACCATACCAAGTGCAAGATGCCATAATCTCAGATTTTCCAAATACAGTTTTAACGCGGCCAGACAGCTGCAAAGTGTTTTTGGGACAAAAGATTTGCAGATGGGGCAGGACGTATGGTTGTGGGCCTCGCCTAAGCAAAAAACTCACTTTTTGTGCATGTTCTTGTGAGGAATTTGTCTCCCACAAGCACACTTCCCCTTTCTAGTTAACATGTGCATCTTAGCAGTAATCAAAAAACTAACAAAGAAAAACCCAACAGGGCACTTATCTGTATCAGTAGACTGAAGCAGTCATCTGGTCTTCAGCGGTAACTTCAACCGGTCATCTGAAAAACAGCGATCTGCTTTTGGAACTGGCAAACAGGAGTCTGACATTCACTGTTGCAGAAAAATTCTGAAGAGGGTACATGCAGACGTCACTTTTATACCCTATGTTGGTTTATGGCCCTGACAAGGGACATCACACGTACCCTCCAGGAGCAAAGACTTTGGTATACTGGCCAGATGGTGGCACTGCAGGCAGCAACCTCCCTACTGTAATGAATACTGCAACATGAGGATAGAAGGACATCAATGCACTAAGCATGCAATCAGTCGTGAAGGATTTGGGCACCCAGGCTGATAGCAACCTCACTTTTGACCACCACTTTGCCTCAGTTGTACGGAAGGCTTTCTGCAGGTACCTTGTAAGCACAAGCTACAGGTGGAGAGACCAGAGAGGTTCCTGACCAGGAAAATCCAGGGTCTCAAACACCTATCCTACACAGATAGGCTAAAAGCCCTGGCCCTCTACTCAGTCTCATACAGACTGCTCAGAGGTGATCCGTGTCTGGGATACACGGCCATCTCAGACCCAGCCTTGATAGAGTGTTGCATAACCATAAGACAAACTCCACTTGAGCAATGAGCACAGAAGGCCTTAACCTGGTCTGTGACATTAACAGAATTTGTTGGCGGGATAGATTTGTGTCCCATAGACTCCCAAATCTGTAGAACAGACTCCATCTTTATGTACCTCTCTAGCTCTCTTTAAGAGGAACCTGGACGACTGGATTGGAAACAGAAAATACACCTCTGGGATCCCACCTGTGTCCCTGACAGACAGGGGAAACAGATGCGGACATTGAGGGAACATGGGAGAAATTCTTGGATTGGCTTATAAGGGCCTCCGGCCAATAGCCTGGTATCATCCTATGAACCTGTGGTACTGTCTGCAACTTGAAGAGGTCTCGAGGACCAAAGATAATGCAGAGAGTGGAGTGCCTTTGATCAGGGCAAGCATCTCTTTTACACGCATGTGCTTGCATCTGTCCTTGGTGTCCCACAAACCTTGCACTTCATCCCCCAGAAACTGCTCCCCAAGCAAAACCCAAGATGTCTGTGGTGACTGACTGCTTTGGAACAGGGGGACCCAGACTGAATAATATTTGCTTTCTCGAGCAAGTAATTTCTCTTCTGAAAAAAAAAAAAAAACACCACTGGGATTTGAAAAGACCAAGGATGCTGGAGCTGGAACCAAAAAGACTTCAGATACCACTGTATCTTTCTCATATGGAGTCATGCCAGGAGTACAGTAAGAATCAAGATTCCAAGAGACCCAAAATCTCAAGGTATTCCCTTATACTGACTGAAGTCTGAGTGGAAAACCTTAGAAACAGACCCAGATAAAGAACTATTTTTCCTGTGAAAGAAAAGCTCTCTCAACTGGCTGTGTCTAGCTGACACCCAGGAACACAATTCTGTGTGAAGTTGTCAAAAAAGACATTTGAATGTTATCTAGGAACTCCCACCTTGTGTGAGAGAGCTCTCACCCAAGTGAGAGATTTCCCGATACTTTGGAAAAGATTCTGTAAAGGTAAAAAAAGTCGTCTAAATATGGAAAAATGTGGATACCCAGTAGCCTGCAATGAGCTATAACTGGTGCTAGACAATTTGTGAACATTCTTGGTGCTTTGGATAGTCCAAAGGGTAGCAGAGAACTAATAATGTGATCCAAACATTAATAAACTCCTGAAGTCTGGATGAATAGGAATGTGATGCCCATTAACTTGAATAAGATAGAAAAGGTAATAGGCTGTGAACTGACATTTTGAATTTGGGCATTATCAAAATAAGATCCAGAACTGGTGTCCAAGTATTTTCTTTCTTTTGTACTATAAACAAACTTTAATAAAAGCCCTTCCCCAACTGGGAAGGAGAAACTGGTTCTATCAGACCCTGGCAGAGCATGTGATGAAGGAGAGGTGGAAGAGAGTGTCTGGTCAGGTGGATGAGGTATTACCCCCCCTGGAAAGAAGGAATTTCCTCCCACTGTCATCTGTAACCTTGATGAATGATCTTCAGAACCCATTTGGTTGAAACTATGGGATCCCAAAGAGAAAAGTGCAGATTCAGATATTCTGGAAGGGAAATGGGGTCCCATTGTTCGGTGGGGGGGGGGGGAGACACAAGGTCCATTAAATAGTCATTCTGACTTGTTGGATTGTTTTGGGAGGTTCCATAATTCTTTTTGGAACCCCTTGCCATTTCTTCTTAAATGTCCGTTTACCTGCATTTTGTTGAGATTTTATTTTGCTTTTTGTCAAACCTGGATGAGGAGATTAGAGAATCCCTAAGAAAAATTAGAAAACGAGGGCTGAAAACTCTTAAATTCCCCTATCAATTTACCCCTTTCATCACACTTTTTTTGATCACCTCTGCTGTAGAATGGCCAAAAACTAAATCTCTATCCAAAGGAAAATTTAAAATCTCAACAGAGGTTCTGAGAACGCAGTCAGGCCAACTTCCTCAGAAGTGTATCAGTGGCCATACCCTGGAAGTAGCATTAACAGAGTCATATACACACTGTAAACAATGAAAAGTGACTTGCACAACAGAAGTAACTCAATTATTTAAAGAAGTCTTTTTTCCTCACTAGAAGAAACTGCAGACAAAACATTCTTCATACTTTCACAATTCATCAGAACAAACTAACATATGAGCTTGGCAATTCAAAATTCTGAAAAATCAAACTTGCAGAAACGTACACTTTTCCCCCATACTCATCAATAATCTTCCTATCCTTATCAGAAAGAGTTCAATCCTGTGGCTGCTGAACATTTAGTTAAGTAAATCTATGGCTGCTGGGTCAGATTTGGGAAGACTGTATAAAAATGCGAAAGACTGAGGAGGACCCCTGCACATCCTATCTGCCTTTTTAGGGGGAGGTTGGCTGATTGTCAGGAAGATTCCAGGCAGAAGCACACATCCTGCAGAGCTGACAGAACTGGGAAAATGAGTGAAGGTTCTGGAAATTCCTTCTGTAACAGCTCATCGTATTTTCTTAATGTCTGAGAAACTTCAGTTATCACCCACTGAAAACACTGGCACATTCTGGAAATAGTCTCAGAGAAAAAGAAACCCTCACAGGGAGATTCAGAAACTGAGCTCTCCTCACAGACAGAATCAGAAATCTCTCACAAAAACCCTGAATCTGTCCCTTCATCTTCCTATCCAGACTCAGAATCTTGACTCTCTTCAGGAAGAGAGGTATCTTGCACTTACCAGAAACGACTTTATAGACACTTGTATCCTTCTATTTATATACGTATACATTTTTATAGTCACTTTTATCCTTCTATTTATATACGTATATATTTTTATAGACACTTGTATCCTTCTATTTATATACGTATACATTTTTATAGACACTTGTATCCTTCTATTTATATACGCATACATTTATATAGACACTTGTATCCTTCTATTTATATACGCATACATTTTTATAGACACTTGTATCCTTCTATTTATATACGTATACATTTTTATAGACACTTGTATCCTTCTATTTATATACGTATACATTTTTATAGACACTTGTATCCTTCTATTTATATACGTATACATTTTTATAGACACTTGTATCCTTCTATTTATATACGTATACATTTTTATAGACACTTGTGTATCCTTCTATTTATATACGTATACATTTTATAGACACTTGTGTACCCTATTTATATACTTATACATTTTTATAGACACTTGTATTCTTCTATTTATATACGTATACATTTTTATAGACACTTGTATCCTTCTATTTATATACTTATACATTTTTATAGACACTTGTATCCTTCTATTTATATACGTATACATTTTTATAGACACTTGTATCCTTCTATTTATATACGTATACATTTTTATAGACACTTGTATCCTTCTATTTATATACTTATACATTTTTGTATCCTTCTATTTATATACTTATACATTTTTATAGACACTTGTATCCTTCTATTTATATACGTATACATTTTTATAGACACTTGTATCCTTCTATTTATATAATATACATTTTTATAGACACTTGTATCCTTCTATTTATATACTTATACATTTTTATAGACACTTGTATCCTTCTATTGATATACGTATACATTTTTATAGACACTTGTATCCTTCTATTTATATACTTATACATTTTTATAGACACTTGTATCCTTCTATTTATATACTTATACATTTTTATACACACTTGTATCCTTCTATTTATATACTTATACATTTTTATACACACTTGTATCCTTCTATTTATATACTTATACATTTTTGTATGCTTCTATTTATATACATATACATTTTTATAGACACTTGTATCCTTCTATTTATATACTTATACATTTTTATAGACACTTGTATCCTTCTATTTATATACTTATACATTTTTGTATCCTTCTATTTATATACTTATACATTTTTATAGACACTTGTATCCTACTATTTATATACGTATACATTTTTATAGACACTTGTATCCTTCTATTTATATACGTATACATTTTTATAGACACTTGTATCCTTCAATTTATATACGTATACATTTTTATAGACACTTGTATCCTATTTATATACGTATACATTTTTATAGACACTTGTATCCTTTTATTTATATACGTATACATTTTTATAGACACTTGTATCCTTCTATTTATATACTTATACATTTTTGTATCCTTCTATTTATATACATATACATTTTTATAGACACTTGTATCCTTCTATTTATATACTTATACATTTTTATAGACACTTGTATCCTATTTATATACGTATACATTTTTATAGACACTTGTATCCTTCTATTTATATACGTATACATTTTTATAGACACTTGTATCCTTCTATTTATACATGTATACATTTTTATAGACACTTGTATCCTTCTATTTATATACTTATACATTTTTAGACACTTGTATCCTTCTATTTATATACGTATACATTTTTATAGACACTTGTATCCTTCTATTTATATACGTATACATTTTTATAGACACTTGTATCCTTCTATTTATATACGTATACATTTTTATAGACACTTGTATCCTTCTATTTATATACGTATACATTTTTATAGACACTTGTGTATCCTTCTATTTATATACGTATACATTTTATAGACACTTGTGTATCCTTCTATTTATATACGTATACATTTTATAGACACTTGTGTATCCTTCTATTTATATACTTATACATTTTTATAGACACTTGTATTCTTCTATTTATATACGTATACATTTTTATAGACACTTGTATCCTTCTATTTATATACTTATACATTTTTATAGACACTTGTATCCTTCTATTTATATACGTATACATTTTTATAGACACTTGTATCCTTCTATTTATATACCTATACATTTTTGTATCCTTCTATTTATACACTTATACATTTTTATAGACACTTGTATCCTTCTATTTATATACGTATACATTTTTATAGACACTTGTATCCTTCTATTTATATACTTATACATTTTTATAGACACTTGCATCCTTCTATTTATATACGTATACATTTTTATAGACACTTGTATCCTTCTATTTATATACGTATACATTTTTATAGACACTTGTATCCTTCTATTTATATACGTATACATTTTTATAGACACTTGTATCCTTCTATTTATATACGTATACATTTTTATAGACACTTGTATCCTTTTATTTATATACGTATACATTTTTAGACACTTGTATCCTTCTATTTATATACTTATACATTTTTGTATCCTTCTATTTATATACTTATACATTTTTATAGACACTTGTATCCTATTTATATACGTATACATTTTTATAGACACTTGTATCCTTCTATTTATATACGTATACATTTTTATAGACACTTGTATCCTTTTATTTATATACGTATACATTTTTATAGACACTTGTATCCTTCTATTTATATACTTATATATTTTTGTATGCTTCTATTTATATACTTATACATTTTTATACACACTTGTATCCTTCTATTTATATACTTATACATTTTTGTATCCTTCTATTTATATACGTATACATTTTTATAGACACTTGTATCCTTCTATTTATATACGTATACATTTTTATAGACACTTGTATCCTTCTATTTATATACGTATACATTTTTATAGACACTTGTATCCTATTTATATACTTATACATTTTTATAGACACTTGTATCCTTCTATTTATATACGTATACATTTTTATAGACACTTGTATCCTTCTATTTATATACTTAGACATTTTTATAGACACTTGTATCCTTCTATTTATATACGTATACATTTTTATAGACACTTGTATCCTTCTATTTATATACTTATACATTTTTATAGACACTTGTATCCTTCTATTTATATACGTATACATTTTTATACACACTTGTATCCTTCTATTTATATACTTATACATTTTTGTATGCTTCTATTTATATACTTATACATTTTTATACACACTTGTATCCTTCTATTTATATACTTATACATTTTTGTATCCTTCTATTTATATACTTATACATTTTTATAGACACTTGTATCCTTCTATTTATATACGTATACATTTTTATAGACACTTGTATCCTTCTATTTATATACGTATACATTTTTATAGACACTTGTATCCTTTTATTTATATACGTATACATTTTTATAGACACTTGTATCCTTCTATTTATATACGTATACATTTTTATAGACACTTGTATCCTTCTATTTATATACGTATACATTTTTATAGACACTTGTATCCTTCTATTTATATATGTATACATTTTTATAGACACTTGTATCCTTTTATTTATATAATTATACATTTTTATAGACACTTGTATCCTTCTATTTATATAATTATACATTTTGTATCCTTCTATTTATATACTTATACATTTTTATAGACACTTGTATAAGAAGGATACATTTTTATAGACACTTGTATCCTTCTATTTATATACTTATACATTTTTATAGACACTTGTATCCTTCTATTTATATACGTATACATTTTTATAGACACTTGTATCCTTCTATTTATATACATATACATTTTTATAGACACTTGTATCCTTCTATTTATATACGTATACATTTTTATAGACACTTGTATCCTTCTATTTATATACTTATACATTTTTATAGACACTTGTATCCTTCTATTTATATACTTATACATTTTATAGACACTTGTATCCTATTTATATATGTATACATTTTTATAGACACTTGTATCCTTCTATTTATATACGTATACATTTTTATAGACACTTGTATCCTTCTATTTATATACTTATACATTTTTATAGACACTTGTATCCTTCTATTTATATACTTACACATTTTTATAGACACTTGTATCCTTCTATTTATATACTTATACATTTTTATAGACACTTGTACCCTTCTATTTATATACTTATACATTTTATAGACACTTGTATCCTTCTATTTATATACTTATACATTTTTATAGACACTTGTATCCTTCTATTTATATACTTATACATTTTTATAGACACTTGTATCCTTCTATTTATATACTTATACATTTTTATAGACACTTGTATCCTTCTATTTATATACTTATACATTTTTATAGACACTTGTACCCTTCTATTTATATACTTATACATTTTTATAGACACTTGTATCCTTCTATTTATATACTTATACATTTTTATAGACACTTGTATCCTTCTATTTATATACTTATACATTTTATAGACACTTGTATCCTTCTATTTATATACTTATACATTTTTATAGACACTTGTATCCTTCTATTTATATACTTATACATTTTTATAGACACTTGTATCCTTCTATTTATATACTTATACATTTTTATAGACACTTGTATCCTTCTATTTATATACTTATACATTTTTATAGACACTTGTATCCTTCTATTTATATACTTATACATTTTTATAGACACTTGTATCCTTCTATTTATATACTTATACATTTTTATAGACACTTGTATCCTTCTATTTATATACTTATACATTTTTATAGACACTTGTATCCTTCTATTTATATACTTATACATTTTTATAGACACTTGTATCCTTCTATTTATATACTTATACATTTTATAGACACTTGTATCCTTCTATTTATATACTTATACATTTTTATAGACACTTGTATCCTTCTATTTATATACTTATACATTTTTATAGACTTGTATCCTTCTATTTATATACTTATACATTTTATAGACACTTGTATCCTCTATTTATATACTTATACATTTTTATAGACACTTGTATCCTTCTATTTATATACTTATACATTTTATAGACACTTGTATCCTTCTATTTATATACTTATACATTTTTATAGACACTTGTATCCTTCTATTTATATACTTATACATTTTATAGACACTTGTATCCTTCTATTTATATACTTATACATTTTTATAGACACTTGTATCCTTCTATTTATATACTTATACATTTTTATAGACACTTGTATCCTTCTATTTATATACTTATACATTTTTATAGACACTTGTATCCTTCTATTTATATATGTATACATTTTTATAGACACTTGTATCCTTCTATTTATATACGTATACATTTTTATAGACACTTGTATCCTTCTATTTATATACGTATACATTTTTATAGACACTTGTATCCTTTTATTTATATACGTATACATTTTTATAGACACTTGTATCCTTCTATTTATATACTTATACATTTTTGTATCCTTCTATTTATATACTTATACATTTTTATAGACACTTGTATCCTTCTATTTATATACGTATACATTTTTATAGACACTTGTATCCTTCTATTTATATACGTATACATTTTTATAGACACTTGTATCCTTTTATTTATATACGTATACATTTTTATAGACACTTGTATCCTTCTATTTATATACTTATATATTTTTGTATGCTTCTATTTATATACTTATACATTTTTATACACACTTGTATCCTTCTATTTATATACTTATACATTTTTGTATCCTTCTATTTATATACGTATACATTTTTATAGACACTTGTATCCTTCTATTTATATACGTATACATTTTTATAGACACTTGTATCCTTCTATTTATATACGTATACATTTTTATAGACACTTGTATCCTTCTATTTATATACTTATACATTTTTATAGACACTTGTATCCTTCTATTTATATACTTATACATTTTTATAGACACTTGTATCCTTCTATTTATATACTTATACATTTTTATACACACTTGTATCCTTCTATTTATATAATGTATACATTTTTATAGACACTTGTATCCTTCTATTTATATACTTATACATTTTTATAGACACTTGTATCCTTCTATTTATATACTTATACATTTTTATAGACACTTGTATCCTTCTATTTATATACTTATACATTTTTGTATGCTTCTATTTATATACTTATACATTTTTATACACACTTGTATCCTTCTATTTATATACTTATACATTTTTGTATCCTTCTATTTATATACTTATACATTTTTATAGACACTTGTATCCTTCTATTTATAGAAGGATACATTTTTATAGACACTTGTATCCTTCTATTTATATACTTATACATTTTTATAGACACTTGTATCCTTCTATTTATATACTTATACATTTTTATAGACACTTGTATCCTTCTATTTATATACTTATACATTTTTATACACACTTGTATCCTTCTATTTATATAATGATACATTTTTATAGACACTTGTATCCTTCTATTTATATACGATACATTTTTATAGACACTTGTATCCTTCTATTTATATACTTATACATTTTTATAGACACTTGTATCCTTCTATTTATATACGTATACATTTTTATAGACACTTGTATCCTTCTATTTATATAATTATACATTTTTATAGACACTTGTATCCTTCTATTTATATACTTATACATTTTTATAGACACTTGTATCCTTCTATTTATATACTTATACATTTTTATAGACACTTGTATCCTTCTATTTATATACTTATACATTTTTATACACACTTGTATCCTTCTATTTATATAATGTATACATTTTTATAGACACTTGTATCCTTCTATTTATATACTTATACATTTTTATAGACACTTGTATCCTTCTATTTATATACTTATACATTTTTATAGACACTTGTATCCTTCTATTTATATACTTATACATTTTTATAGACACTTGTATCCTTCTATTTATATACTTATATTTATAGACACTTGTATCCTTCTATTTATATACATTTTATAGACACTTGTATCCTTCTATTTATATCCTTCTATTTATATACGTATACATTTTTATAGACACTTGTATCCTTCTATTTATATACTTATACATTTTTATAGACACTTGTATCCTTCTATTTATATACTTATACATTTTTATAGACACTTGTATCCTTCTATTTATATACTTATACATTTTATAGACACTTGTATCCTTCTATTTATATACTTATACATTTTTATAGACACTTGTATCCTTCTATTTATATACTTATACATTTTTATAGACACTTGTATCCTTCTATATATATACTTATACATTTTTATAGACACTTGTATCCTTCTATTTATATACTTATACATTTTTATAGACACTTGTATCCTTCTATTTATATACTTATACATTTTTAGACACACTTGTATCCTTCTATTTATATACTTATACATTTTATAGACACTTGTATCCTTCTATTTATATACTTATACATTTTTATAGACACTTGCATCCTTCTATTTATATACATATACATTTTTATAGACACTTGTATCCTTCTATTTATATACTTATACATTTTTATAGACACTTGTATCCTTCTATTTATATACTTATACATTTTTATAGACACTTGTATCCTTCTATTTATATACTTATACATTTTTATAGACACTTGTATCCTTCTATTTATATACTTATACATTTTTATAGACACTTGTATCCTTCTATTTATATACTTATACATTTTTATAGACACTTGTATCCTTCTATTTATATACATATACATTTTTATAGACACTTGTATCCTTCTATTTATATACTTATACATTTTTATAGACACTTGTATCCTATTTATATACGTATACATTTTTATAGACACTTGTATCCTTCTATTTATATACTTATACATTTTTATAGACACTTGTACCCTTCTATTTATATACGTATACATTTTTATAGACACTTGTATCCTTCTATTTATATACTTATACATTTTTATAGACACTTGTATAAGAAGGATACATTTTTATAGACACTTGTATCCTTCTATTTATATACTTATACATTTTTATAGACACTTGTATCCTTCTATTTATATACTTATACATTTTTATAGACACTTGTATCCTTCTATTTATATACTTATACATTTTTATAGACACTTGTATCCTTCTATTTATATACTTATACATTTTTATAGACACTTGTATCCTTCTATTTATATACGTATACATTTTTATAGACACTTGTATCCTTTTATTTATATACGTATACATTTTTATAGACACTTGTATCCTTCTATTAATATACGTATACATTTTTATAGACACTTGTATCCTTCTATTTATATACTTATACATTTTTATAGACACTTGTATCCTTCTATTTATATACTTATACATTTTTATAGACACTTGTATCCTTCTATTTATATACTTATACATTTTTATAGACACTTGTATCCTTCTATTTATATACTTATACATTTTTATAGACACTTGTATCCTTCTATTTATATACTTATACATTTTTATAGACACTTGTATCCTTCTATTTATATACTTATACATTTTTATAGACACTTGTATCCTTCTATTTATATACTTATACATTTTTATAGACACTTGTATCCTTCTATTTATATACTTATACATTTTTATAGACACTTGTATCCTTCTATTTATATACTTATACATTTTTATAGACACTTGTATCCTTCTATTTATATACTTATACATTTTATAGACACTTGTATCCTTCTATTTATATACTTATACATTTTTATAGACACTTGTATCCTTCTATTTATATACTTATACATTTTATAGACACTTGTATCCTTCTATTTATATACTTATACATTTTTATAGACACTTGTATCCTTCTATTTATATACTTATACATTTTTATAGACACTTGTATCCTTCTATTTATATACTTATACATTTTTATAGACACTTGTATCCTTCTATTTATATACTTATACATTTTTATAGACACTTGTATCCTTCTATTTATATACTTATACATTTTATACACTTGTATCCTTCTATTTATATACTTATACATTTTTATAGACACTTGTATCCTTCTATTTATATACTTATACATTTTTATAGACACTTGTATCCTTCTATTTATATACTTATACATTTTTATAGACACTTGTATCCTTCTATTTATATACTTATACATTTTTATAGACACTTGTATCCTTCTATTTATATACTTATACATTTTTATAGACACTTGTATCCTTCTATTTATATACTTATACATTTTTATAGACACTTGTATCCTTCTATTTATATACTTATACATTTTTATAGACACTTGTATCCTTCTATTTATATACTTATACATTTTTATAGACACTTGTATCCTTCTATTTATATACTTATACATTTTTATAGACACTTGTATCCTTCTATTTATATACTTATACATTTTTATAGACACTTGTATCCTTCTATTTATATACTTATACATTTTTATAGACACTTGTATCCTTCTATTTATATACTTATACATTTTTATAGACACTTGTATCCTTCTATTTATATACTTATACATTTTTATAGACACTTGTATCCTTCTATTTATATACTTATACATTTTTATAGACACTTGTATCCTTCTATTTATATACTTATACATTTTGTATCCTTCTATTTATATACTTATACATTTTTATAGACACTTGTATCCTTCTATTTATATACTTATACATTTTTGTAGACACTTGTATCCTTCTATTTATATACTTATACATTTTTATAGACACTTGTATCCTTCTATTTATATACTTATACATTTTTATAGACACTTGTATCCTTCTATTTATATACTTATACATTTTATAGACACTTGTATCCTTCTATTTATATACTTATACATTTTTATAGACACTTGTATCCTTCTATTTATATACATATACATTTTTATAGACACTTGTATCCTTCTATTTATATACTTATACATTTTTATAGACACTTGTATCCTTCTATTTATATACGTATACATTTTTATAGACACTTGTATCCTTCTATTTATATACTTATACATTTTTATAGACACTTGTATCCTTCTATTTATATACTTATACATTTTTATAGACACTTGTATCCTTCTATTTATATACTTATACATTTTTATAGACACTTGTATCCTTCTATTTATATACTTATACATTTTTATAGACACTTGTATCCTTCTATTTATATACTTATACATTTTTATACACACTTGTATCCTTCTATTTATATACTTATACATTTTATAGACACTTGTATCCTTCTATTTATATACTTATACATTTTTATAGACACTTGTATCCTTCTATTTATATACTTATACATTTTTATAGACACTTGTATCCTTCTATTTATATACTTATACATTTTTATAGACACTTGTATCCTTCTATTTATATACTTATACATTTTTATAGACACTTGTATCCTTCTATTTATATACTTATACATTTTTATAGACACTTGTATCCTTCTATTTATATACTTATACATTTTTATAGACACTTGTATCCTTCTATTTATATACTTATACATTTTTATAGACACTTGTATCCTTCTATTTATATACTTATACATTTTTATAGACACTTGTATCCTTCTATTTATATACTTATACATTTTTATAGACACTTGTATCCTTCTATTTATATACTTATACATTTTTATAGACACTTGTATCCTTCTATTTATATAATGTATACATTTTTATAGACACTTGTATCCTTCTATTTATATACTTATACATTTTATAGACACTTGTATCCTTCTATTTATATACTTATACATTTTTATAGCCACTTGTATCCTTCTATTTATATAATGTATATTTTTATAGACACTTGTATCCTTCTATTTATATACTTATACATTTTTATAGACACTTGTATCCTTCTATTTATATACTTATACATTTTTATAGACACTTGTATCCTTCTATTTATATACTTATACATTTTTATAGACACTTGTATCCTTCTATTTATATACGTATACATTTTTATAGACACTTGTATCCTTCTATTTATATACTGATACATTTTTATAGACACTTGTATCCTTCTATTTATATACTTATACATTTTTATAGACACTTGTATCCTTCTATTTATATACTTATACATTTTGTATCCTTCTATTTATATACTTATACATTTTATAGACACTTGTATCCTTCTATTTATATAATGATACATTTTTATAGACACTTGTATCCTTCTATTTATATACTTATACATTTTTATAGACACTTGTATCCTTCTATTTATATAATGTATACATTTTTATAGACACTTGTATCCTTCTATTTATATACATTTTATACATTTGTATCCTTCTATTTATATACTTATACATTTTTATAGACACTTGTATCCTTCTATTTATATACTTATACATTTTTATAGACACTTGTATCCTTCTATTTATATACTTATACATTTTTATAGACACTTGTATCCTTCTATTTATATACTTATACATTTTTATAGACACTTGTATCCTTCTATTTATATACTTATACATTTTTATAGACACTTGTATCCTTCTATTTATATACTTATACATTTTTATAGACACTTGTATCCTTCTATTTATATAATTATACATTTTTATAGACACTTGTATCCTTCTATTTATATACTTATACATTTTTATAGACACTTGTATCCTTCTATTTATATACTTATACATTTTTATAGACACTTGTATCCTTCTATTTATATACTTATACATTTTTATAGACACTTGTATCCTTCTATTTATATACTTATACATTTTTATACACACTTGTATCCTTCTATTTATATACTTATACATTTTTGTATCCTTCTATTTATATACTTATACATTTTTATAGACACTTGTATCCTTCTATTTATATACTTATACATTTTTATAGACACTTGCATCCTTCTATTTATATACGTATACATTTTTATAGACACTTGTATCCTTCTATTTATATACTTATACATTTTTATAGACACTTGTATCCTTCTATTTATATACTTATACATTTTTATATAGACTTGTATCCTTCTATTTATATACTTATACATTTTTATAGACACTTGTATCCTTCTATTTATATACTTATACATTTTTATAGACACTTGTATCCTTCTATTTATATACTTATACATTTTTATAGACACTTGTATCCTTCTATTTATATTCGTATATATCTTTATAGACACTTGTATCCTTCTATTTATATACTTATACATTTTTATAGACACTTGCATCCTTCTATTTATATACGTATACATTTTTATAGACACTTGTATCCTTCTATTTATATACTTATACATTTTATAGACACTTGTATCCTTCTATTTATATACTTATACATTTTTATAGACACTTGTATCCTTCTATTTATATACTTATACATTTTATACACACTTGTATCCTTCTATTTATATACTTATACATTTTTATAGACACTTGTATCCTTCTATTTATATACTTATACATTTTTATAGACACTTGTATCCTTCTATTTATATGATACATTTTTATAGACACTTGTATCCTTCTATTTATATACTTATACATTTTTATAGACACTTGTATCCTTCTATTTATATATATACATTTTTATAGACACTTGTATCCTTCTATTTATATACTTATACATTTTATAGACACTTGTATCCTTCTATTTATATACTTATACATTTTTATAGACACTTGTATCCTTCTATTTATATACTTATACATTTTTATAGACACTTGTATCCTTCTATTTATATACTTATACATTTTTATAGACACTTGTATCCTTCTATTTATATATACATTTTATAGACACTTTGTATCCTTCTATTTATATACTTATACATTTTTATAGACACTTGTATCCTTCTATTTATATACTTATACATTTTTATAGACACTTGTATCCTTCTATTTATATACTTATACATTTTTATAGACACTTGTATCCTTCTATTTATATACTTATACATTTTTATAGACACTTGTATCCTTCTATTTATATACTTATACATTTTATAGACACTTGTATCCTTCTATTTATATACTTATACATTTTTATAGACACTTGTATCCTTCTATTTATATACTTATACATTTTTATAGACACTTGTATCCTTCTATTTATATACTTATACATTTTATAGACACTTGTATCCTTCTATTTATATACTTATACATTTTTATAGACACTTGTATCCTTCTATTTATATACTTATACATTTTATAGACACTTGTATCCTTCTATTTATATATACTTATACATTTTTATAGACACTTGTATCCTTCTATTTATATACTTATACATTTTTATAGACACTTGTATCCTTCTATTTATATACTTATACATTTTTGTATCCTTCTATTTATATACTTATACATTTTTATAGACACTTGTATCCTTCTATTTATATACGTATACATTTTTATAGACACTTGTATCCTTCTATTTATATACTTATACATTTTTATAGACACTTGTATCCTTCTATTTATATACTTATACATTTTTATAGACACTTGTATCCTATTTATATATGTATAAATTTTTATAGACACTTGTATCCTATTTATATACGTATACATTTTTATAGACACTTGTATCCTTCTATTTATATACTTATACATTTTTATAGACACTTGTATCCTTCTATTTATATACTTATACATTTTTATAGACACTTGTATCCTTCTATTTATATACATATACATTTTTATAGACACTTGTATCCTTCTATTTATATACGTATACATTTTTATAGACACTTGTATCCTTCTATTTATATACGTATACATTTTTATAGACACTTGTATCCTTCTATTTATATACTTATACATTTTTATAGACACTTGTATCCTTCTATTTATATACTTATACATTTTTGTATCCTTCTATTTATATACTTATACATTTTTATAGACACTTGTATCCTTCTATTTATATACTTATACATTTTTATAGACACTTGTATCCTTCTATTTATATACTTATACATTTTTATAGACACTTGTATCCTTCTATTTATATACTTATACATTTTTATACACACTTGTATCCTTCTATTTATATACTTATACATTTTTATAGACACTTGTATCCTTCTATTTATATACTTATACATTTTTATAGACACTTGTATCCTTCTATTTATATATTATACATTTTTATAGACACTTGTATCCTTCTATTTATATACTTATACATTTTATAGACACTTGTATCCTTCTATTTATATACTTATACATTTTTATAGACACTTGTATCCTTCTATTTATATACTTATACATTTTTATAGACACTTGTATCCTTCTATTTATATACTTATACATTTTTATAGACACTTGTATCCTTCTATTTATATACTTATACATTTTTATAGACACTTGTATCCTTCTATTTATATAATGTATACATTTTTATAGACACTTGTATCCTTCTATTTATATACTTATACATTTTTATAGACACTTGTATCCTTCTATTTATATACGTATACATTTTTATAGACACTTGTATCCTTCTATTTATATACTTATACATTTTTATAGACACTTGTATCCTTCTATTTATATACGTATACATTTTTATAGACACTTGTATCCTTCTATTTATATACTTATACATTTTTATAGACACTTGTATCCTTCTATTTATATACTTATACATTTTTATAGACACTTGTATCCTTCTATTTATATACTTATACATTTTGTATCCTTCTATTTATATACTTATACATTTTATAGACACTTGTATCCTTCTATTTATATACGATACATTTTTATAGACACTTGTATCCTTCTATTTATATACGTATACATTTTTATAGACACTTGTATCCTTCTATTTATATACTTATACATTTTTATAGACACTTGTATAAGAAGGATACATTTTTATAGACACTTGTATCCTTCTATTTATATACTTATACATTTTTATAGACACTTGTATCCTTCTATTTATATACATATACATTTTTATAGACACTTGTATCCTTCTATTTATATACTTATACATTTTTATAGACACTTGTATCCTTCTATTTATATACATATACATTTTTATAGACACTTGTATCCTTCTATTTATATACGTATACATTTTTATAGACACTTGTATCCTTTTATTTATATACGTATACATTTTTATAGACACTTGTATCCTTCTATTAATATACGTATACATTTTTATAGACACTTGTATCCTTCTATTTATATACTTATACATTTTTATACACACTTGTATCCTTCTATTTATATACGTATACATTTTTATAGACACTTGTATCCTTCTATTTATATAATGATACATTTTTATAGACACTTGTATCCTTCTATTTATATACTTATACATTTTTATAGACACTTGTATCCTTCTATTTATATACTTATACATTTTTATACACACTTGTATCCTTCTATTTATATACTTATACATTTTATAGACACTTGTATCCTTCTATTTATATACTTATACATTTTTATAGACACTTGTATCCTTCTATTTATATACTTATACATTTTTATAGACACTTGTATCCTTCTATTTATATACTTATACATTTTATAGACACTTGTATCCTTCTATTTATATACTTATACATTTTTATAGACACTTGTATCCTTCTATTTATATACTTATACATTTTTATAGACACTTGTATCCTTCTATTTATATACTTATACATTTTTATAGACACTTGTATCCTTCTATTTATATACTTATACATTTTTATAGACACTTGTATCCTTCTATTTATATACTTATACATTTTTATACACACTTGTATCCTTCTATTTATATACTTATACATTTTTATAGACACTTGTATCCTTCTATTTATATACTTATACATTTTTATAGACACTTGTATCCTTCTATTTATATACTTATACATTTTTATAGACACTTGTATCCTTCTATTTATATACGTATACATTTTTATAGACACTTGTATCCTTCTATTTATATCCTTATACATTTTATAGACACTTGTATCCTTCTATTTATATACTTATACATTTTTATAGACACTTGTATCCTTCTATTTATATACTTATACATTTTATAGACACTTGTATCCTTCTATTTATATACTTATACATTTTTATAGACACTTGTATCCTTCTATTTATATACTTATACATTTTTATAGACACTTGTATCCTTCTATTTATATACTTATACATTTTTATAGACACTTGTATCCTTCTATTTATATACGTATACATTTTTATAGACACTTGTATCCTTCTATTTATATACTTATACATTTTTATAGACACTTGTATCCTTCTATTTATATACTTATACATTTTTATAGACACTTGTATCCTTCTATTTATATACTTATACATTTTTATAGACACTTGTATCCTTCTATTTATATACTTATACATTTTTATACACACTTGTATCCTTCTATTTATATACTTATACATTTTTATACACACTTGTATCCTTCTATTTATATACTTATACATTTTTATAGACACTTGTATCCTTCTATTTATATACTTATACATTTTTATAGACACTTGTATCCTTCTATTTATATACTTATACATTTTTATAGACACTTGTATCCTTCTATTTATATACGATACATTTTTATACACTTGTATCCTTCTATTTATATACTTATACATTTTTATAGACACTTGTATCCTTCTATTTATATACTTATACATTTTTATAGACACTTGTATCCTTCTATTTATATACTTATACATTTTTATAGACACTTGTATCCTTCTATTTATATACTTATACATTTTTATAGACACTTGTATCCTTCTATTTATATACTTATACATTTTATAGACACTTGTATCCTTCTATTTATATACTTATACATTTTTATAGACACTTGTATCCTTCTATTTATATACTTATACATTTTTATAGACACTTGTATCCTTCTATTTATATACTTATACATTTTTATAGACACTTGTATCCTTCTATTTATATACTTATACATTTTTATAGACACTTGTATCCTTCTATTTATATACTTATACATTTTTATAGACACTTGTATCCTTCTATTTATATACTTATACATTTTTATAGACACTTGTATCCTTCTATTTATATACTTATACATTTTTATAGACACTTGTATCCTTCTATTTATATACTTATACATTTTTATAGACACTTGTATCCTTCTATTTATATACTTATACATTTTTATAGACACTTGTATCCTTCTATTTATATACTTATACATTTTTATAGACACTTGTATCCTTCTATTTATATACTTATACATTTTTATAGACACTTGTATCCTTCTATTTATATACTTATACATTTTTATAGACACTTGTATCCTTCTATTTATATACGTATACATTTTTATAGACACTTGTATCCTTCTATTTATATACTTATACATTTTTATAGACACTTGTATCCTTCTATTTATATACTTATACATTTTTATACACACTTGTATCCTTCTATTTATATACTTATACATTTTTATAGACACTTGTATCCTTCTATTTATATACTTATACATTTTTATACACACTTGTATCCTTCTATTTATATACTTATACATTTTATAGACACTTGTATCCTTCTATTTATATACTTATACATTTTTATAGACACTTGTATCCTTCTATTTATATACTTATACATTTTTATAGACACTTGTATCCTTCTATTTATATACTTATACATTTTTATAGACACTTGTATCCTTCTATTTATATACGTATACATTTTTATAGACACTTGTATCCTTCTATTTATATACTTATACATTTTTATAGACACTTGTATCCTTCTATTTATATACTTATACATTTTTATAGACACTTGTATCCTTCTATTTATATGTATACATTTTTGTATCCTTCTATTTATATACTTATACATTTTTATAGACACTTGTATCCTTCTATTTATATACTTATACATTTTTATACACACTTGTATCCTTCTATTTATATACTTATACATTTTTATAGACTTGTATCCTTCTATTTATATACTTATACATTTTTATAGACACTTGTATCCTTCTATTTATATACTTATACATTTTTATAGACACTTGTATCCTTCTATTTATATACTTATACATTTTTATAGACACTTGTATCCTTCTATTTATATACTTATACATTTTTATAGACACTTGTATCCTTCTATTTATATACTTATACATTTTTATAGACACTTGTATCCTTCTATTTATATACTTATACATTTTTATAGACACTTGTATCCTTCTATTTATATACTTATACATTTTTATAGACACTTGTATCCTTCTATTTATATACTTATACATTTTATAGACACTTGTATCCTTCTATTTATATACTTATACATTTTTATAGACACTTGTATCCTTCTATTTATATACTTATACATTTTTATAGACACTTGTATCCTTCTATTTATATACTTATACATTTTTATAGACACTTGTATCCTTCTATTTATATACTTATACATTTTTATAGACACTTGTATCCTTCTATTTATATACATATACATTTTGTATCCTTCTATTTATATACTTATACATTTTTATACACACTTGTATCCTTCTATTTATATACTTATACATTTTTATACACACTTGTATCCTTCTATTTATATACTTATACATTTTTATAGACACTTGTATCCTTCTATTTATATACGTATACATTTTTATAGACACTTGTATCCTTCTATTTATATACTTATACATTTTTATAGACACTTGTATCCTTCTATTTATATACTTATACATTTTTGTATCCTTCTATTTATATACTTATACATTTTTATAGACACTTGTATCCTTCTATTTATATACTTATACATTTTTATACACACTTGTATCCTTCTATTTATATACTTATACATTTTTATAGACACTTGTATCCTTCTATTTATATACTTATACATTTTTATAGACACTTGTATCCTTCTATTTATATACTTATACATTTTTATAGACACTTGTATCCTTCTATTTATATACTTATACATTTTTATAGACACTTGTATCCTTCTATTTATATACTTATACATTTTTATAGACACTTGTATCCTTCTATTTATATACTTATACATTTTTATAGACACTTGTATCCTTCTATTTATATATTATACATTTTTATAGACACTTGTATCCTTCTATTTATATACTTATACATTTTTATAGACACTTGTATCCTTCTATTTATATACTTATACATTTTATAGACACTTGTATCCTTCTATTTATATACGTATACATTTTTATAGACACTTGTATCCTTCTATTTATATACTTATACATTTTTATAGACACTTGTATCCTTCTATTTATATACATATACATTTTTATACAGACACTTGTATCCTTCTATTTATATACTTATACATTTTTATAGACACTTGTATCCTTCTATTTATATACGTATACATTTTTATAGACACTTGTATCCTTCTATTTATATACGTATACATTTTTATAGACACTTGTATCCTTCTATTTATATACTTATACATTTTTATAGACACTTGTATCCTTCTATTTATATACTTATACATTTTTATAGACACTTGTATCCTTCTATTTATATACGTATACATTTTTATAGACACTTGTATCCTTCTATTTATATACTTATACATTTTTATAGACACTTGTATCCTTCTATTTATATACGTATACATTTTTATAGACACTTGTATCCTTCTATTTATATACTTATACATTTTATAGACACTTGTATCCTTCTATTTATATACTTATACATTTTTATAGACACTTGTATCCTTCTATTTATATACTTATACATTTTTATAGACACTTGTATCCTTCTATTTATATACGTATACATTTTTATAGACACTTGTATCCTTCTATTTATATACTTATACATTTTTATAGACACTTGTATCCTTCTATTTATATACTTATACATTTTATAGACACTTGTATCCTTCTATTTATATACTTATACATTTTTATAGACACTTGTATCCTTCTATTTATATACTTATACATTTTTATAGACACTTGTATCCTTCTATTTATATACTTATACATTTTTATACACACTTGTATCCTTCTATTTATATATACTTATACATATACATTTTTATAGACACTTGTATCCTTCTATTTATATACTTATACATTTTTATAGACACTTGTATCCTTCTATTTATATACTTATACATTTTATAGACACTTGTATCCTTCTATTTATATACGTATACATTTTTATAGACACTTGTATCCTTCTATTTATATACTTATACATTTTTGTATCCTTCTATTTATATACATATACATTTTTATAGACACTTGTATCCTTCTATTTATATACTTATACATTTTTATAGACACTTGTATCCTTCTATTTATATACTTATACATTTTTATAGACACTTGTATCCTTCTATTTATATACTTATACATTTTTGTATCCTTCTATTTATATACTTATACATTTTTATAGACACTTGTATCCTTCTATTTATATACTTATACATTTTTATAGACACTTGTATCCTTCTATTTATATACTTATACATTTTTATAGACACTTGTATCCTTCTATTTATATACGTATACATTTTTATAGACACTTGTATCCTTCTATTTATATACGTATACATTTTTATAGACACTTGTATCCTTCTATTTATATACGTATACATTTTTATAGACACTTGTATCCTTCTATTTATATACTTATACATTTTTGTATCCTTCTATTTATATACTTATACATTTTTATAGACACTTGTATCCTTCTATTTATATACTTATACATTTTTATAGACACTTGTATCCTATTTATATACGTATACATTTTTATAGACACTTGTATCCTTCTATTTATATACTTATACATTTTTATAGACACTTGTATCCTTCTATTTATATACTTATACATTTTATAGACACTTGTATCCTTCTATTTATATACTTATACATTTTTATAGACACTTGTATCCTTCTATTTATATACGTATACATTTTTATAGACACTTGTATCCTTCTATTTATATACTTATACATTTTTATAGACACTTGTATCCTTCTATTTATATACATATACATTTTTATAGACACTTGTATCCTTCTATTTATATACGTATACATTTTATAGACACTTGTATCCTTCTATTTATATACTTATACATTTTTATAGACACTTGTATCCTTGTATCCTTCTATTTATATACTTATACATTTTTATAGACACTTGTATCCTTCTATTTATATACTTATACATTTTTATAGACACTTGTATCCTTCTATTTATATATCTTATACATTTTATAGACACTTGTATCCTTCTATTTATATACTTATACATTTTTATAGACACTTGTATCCTTCTATTTATATACTTATACATTTTATAGACACTTGTATCCTTCTATTTATATACTTATACATTTTTATAGACACTTGTATCCTTCTATTTATATACTTATACATTTTATAGACACTTGTATCCTTCTATTTATATACTTATACATTTTTATAGACACTTGTATCCTTCTATTTATATACTTATACATTTTTATAGACACTTGTATCCTTCTATTTATATACTTATACATTTTTATAGACACTTATATCCTTCTATTTATATACTTATACATTTTTATAGACACTTGTATCCTTCTATTTATATACTTATACATTTTTATAGACACTTGTATCCTTCTATTTATATACGTATACATTTTTATAGACACTTGTATCCTTCTATTTATATACTTATACATTTTTATAGACACTTGTATCCTTCTATTTATATACTTATACATTTTTATAGACACTTGTATCCTTCTATTTATATACTTATACATTTTTGTATCCTTCTATTTATATACTTATACATTTTTATAGACACTTGTATCCTTCTATTTATATACTTATACATTTTTATAGACACTTGTATCCTTCTATTTATATACGTATACATTTTTATAGACACTTGTATCCTTCTATTTATATACTTATACATTTTATAGACACTTGTATCCTTCTATTTATATACTTATACATTTTTATAGACACTTGTATCCTTCTATTTATATACTTATACATTTTATAGACACTTGTATCCTTCTATTTATATACGTATACATTTTTATAGACACTTGTATCCTTCTATTTATATACTTATACATTTTTATAGACACTTGTATCCTTCTATTTATATACTTATACATTTTTATAGACACTTGTATCCTTCTATTTATATACCTATAGATTTTTATAGACACTTGTATCCTTCTATTTATATACTTATACATTTTTATAGACACTTGTATCCTTCTATTTATATACTTATACATTTTTATACACACTTGTATCCTTCTATTTATATACTTATACATTTTTATAGACACTTGTATCCTTCTATTTATATACTTATACATTTTTATAGACACTTGTATCCTTCTATTTATATACTTATACATTTTTATAGACACTTGTATCCTTCTATTTATATACTTATACATTTTTATAGACACTTGTATCCTTCTATTTATATACTTATACATTTTTGTATCCTTCTATTTATATACTTATACATTTTTATAGACACTTGTATCCTTCTATTTATATACGTATACATTTTTATAGACACTTGTATCCTTCTATTTATATACGTATACATTTTTATAGACACTTGTATCCTTTTATTTATATACGTATACATTTTTATAGACACTTGTATCCTTCTATTTATATACGTATACATTTTTATAGACACTTGTATCCTTCTATTTATATACTTATACATTTTTATAGACACTTGTATCCTTCTATTTATATACGTATACATTTTTATAGACACTTGTATCCTTCTATTTATATACTTATACATTTTTATAGACACTTGTATCCTTCTATTTATATACGTATACATTTTTATAGACACTTGTATCCTTCTATTTATATACGTATACATTTTTATAGACACTTGTATCCTTCTATTTATATACTTATACATTTTTGTATCCTTCTATTTATATACTTATACATTTTTATAGACACTTGTATCCTTCTATTTATATACGTATACATTTTTATAGACACTTGTATCCTTCTATTTATATACGTATACATTTTTATAGACACTTGTATCCTTTTATTTATATACGTATACATTTTTATAGACACTTGTATCCTTCTATTTATATACTTATACATTTTTATAGACACTTGTATCCTTCTATTTATATACGTATACATTTTTATAGACACTTGTATCCTTCTATTTATATACTTATACATTTTTGTATCCTTCTATTTATATACTTATACATTTTTATAGACACTTGTATCCTTCTATTTATATACGTATACATTTTTATAGACACTTGTATCCTTCTATTTATATACTTATACATTTTTATATACACTTGTATCCTTCTATTTATATACTTATACATTTTTATACACACTTGTATCCTTCTATTTATATACTTATACATTTTTATACACACTTGTATCCTTCTATTTATATACTTATACATTTTTGTATGCTTCTATTTATATACATATACATTTTTATAGACACTTGTATCCTTCTATTTATATACTTATACATTTTTATAGACACTTGTATCCTTCTATTTATATACTTATACATTTTTATAGACACTTGTATCCTTCTATTTATATACTTATACATTTTTATAGACACTTGTATCCTTCTATTTATATACGTATACATTTTTATAGGCACTTGTATCCTTCTATTTATATACGCATACATTTTTATAGACACTTGTATCCTTCTATTTATATACTTATACATTTTTATACACACTTGTATCCTTCTATTTATATACTTATACATTTTTGTATGCTTCTATTTATATACATATACATTTTTATAGACACTTGTATCCTTCTATTTATATACTTATACATTTTTATAGACACTTGTATCCTTCTATTTTTATACGTATACATTTTTATAGACACTTGTATCCTTCTATTTATATACTTATACATTTTTGTATCCTTCTATTTATATACTTATACATTTTTATAGACACTTGTATCCTTCTATTTATATACGTATACATTTTTATAGACACTTGTATCCTTCTATTTATATACGTATACATTTTTATAGACACTTTTATCCTATTTATATACTTATACATTTTTATAGACACTTGTATCCTTCTATTTATATACGTATACATTTTTATAGACACTTGTATCCTTCTATTTATATACTTATACATTTTTATAGACACTTGTATCCTTCTATTTATATACGTATACATTTTTATAGACACTTCTATCCTTCTATTTATATACTTATACATTTTTATAGACACTTGTATCCTTCTATTTATATACTTATACATTTTTATACACACTTGTATCCTTCTATTTATATACTTATACATTTTTGTATGCTTCTATTTATATACTTATACATTTTTATACACACTTGTATCCTTCTATTTATATACTTATACATTTTTGTATCCTTCTATTTATATACTTATACATTTTTATAGACACTTGTATCCTTCTATTTATATACGTATACATTTTTATAGCCACTTGTATCCTTCTATTTATATACGTATACATTTTTATAGACACTTGTATCCTATTTATATACGTATACAGTTTTATAGACAATTGTATCCTATTTATATACGTATACATTTTTATAGACACTTTTATCCTTCTATTTATATACTTATACATTTTTATAGACACTTGTATCCTTCTATTTATATACTTATACATTTTTATAGACACTTGTATCCTTCTATTTATATACTTATACATTTTTATAGTCCGATCCGCTGTCTATTCCTTCTGTGCCTCATCCTTCTCTTTCTTTCTGAACGTCTCTACTACATCCTACTCGAAGTTCACTTCTCACGAGCTTATGTATTGTATAATTTGCTATTCTTAACAATTTTTATACTGTTTGTGGCTTCAGCCCAGGTCTCCACTGAAAAAGGGCATGTGCCCCATCCGATTTTCCCAGTCAACAAATATTAAATAAAGAGCCTGAATTAAACCCTGAGCCAGGCCCAGGCAACCATACCTACCTACGGAAATTTGAGTAGCAGCAGATACATTTCTACTCTCTTTATTCTTTTTGATAGGAAAATGGGGTCAACAGGCACAACATTCTGACAAAACAGGGCAGCCTTCCCTATTTTGCTCCCAGGACCGACAAGAGAGTGACTCTCCTTAGGCCGCAGAGGACCCAAACAGCTGCAGACGATGTGGCCGACCCCTGGTCCATAGTGGCTGAAGGCGATACACCAGAGGGATCTGGGTAGTTTGAGATCCAACTAATGGCCACAGTAGAGTCACCCATCTACAGCTAAGGCAAACTGCTAGACTGCTGTGATGGAAAAGGCTGGTTGCTTAGCTTTTTCCTTTTTTTGACTGGAAGAAAGACCAATGGTTTCCATGGTTAAATGGAAAATAGTGTCTCTTTCCCATGGAAAACTAGCAAGTGTCATAATTTTCTCACATGAAAACACAGTATTAAAAAAAACCTTAAAATGATTTGTCAGCCCCACAAAGTAAAATAAATACAATTTATTCACAGAAAAATATATTTTTCAGTAACTTTAAACAACATTTTAACTGACAGAAAAAAAGTGTACTGTCACTTAAAAGTATGGCACACTCTTGGGACAGTCCCTTAAAACACAAACTCCTAACTTTAAAACAACTTTCCTGAACAGTAAAGTGTTATTAAATAAACTTTTTTTTCACACGGAAGTTCACCCCAAAAGGGAACTCATCTGTCCAGCAAAGGAACAGCACAAGCCAACAGGCGATCCTCAAAAACCTCAAAGGAACATACTCTCTGGCTGCAAGAAAGCTCTGAAGGGCTTCACATTCAAACTTCTCATTTTAGTCAGCTTAGCAAGAGTTTACTGACTGGTTGGAAGCTGGCTGTTGTATCCAAAAGCAAGGTGTAACTCAGATAGCTAAGTCTATTACAACAATGATCAATAAGATGAACATCAAACGATGACCTACTTCAACAACTGGCTTAGCTTCTTTTGTCATTTAGAGTACAATACATATCTGCTGGAGGACATGACAGACAGCCCAGTCTGCTTTGACAGGGATGACCTGCACCTACCTACCCAAAGCTTTTGTGTACTAGCAAAAACTTTATCCATCCTCATAATGTCTTGTTTAGGCAGAGGCAGTCTTCAAAAGCTTCAGATAACATGAAAGTATTCTTCACCTTACAATAATATTTGCATTGTCGCACAGACCTGGCTCAAGAATATAGAAAGCTCCCCACCATTTCAAAGCTTCAGTGACTACCACATGTTCATACCCACAGTGCACTAGATAAAAGCACTAAAGGTGGTGAGGTCTCTATAGTCATAAAACAAAATTTCAACTCCAGACTTGTTAAGCAGGTTAGAGACCTGAAACTCCTCTATCTCCAACTTAACATTAACAAAATCCCATTACTCATCATAGCTAACTACAGGACCCCCCCTCCTTCTCAGCGTATACCTCCAACCTAGGCTGGAGGCCCTAAACATTCAACCAAACATTCTTCTTCTTGGGGACTAACTCCTGTTCCATCAACTAGCTAACTTAGCCATCCCCACATATTTATGTACAGAGATGTTTGGACTTAAGTACAAACTCGCTGGAGCAGCTAGTCTGCACCCCTACAACCCAAGATAAAATCCTGGACTTAGTTTTCACCAAAATAGGGCAGCTCTGTTCCCTACCAGTTGCAACATCCAACCCTAGTCAGATCAGACCATACATTATTCATATACGTCATAACACATATGGAGGATACCTCGTCTACTAACTCAGTCTTCAGAGATTAAGTCAACACTAATCTGTTAAAGCCAATCGAACCTGGCTATATTCAATATTCCCTTCTGTCCTGATGACCCCTCTACAAATACAAACTACTTCACTGCCAAATTCTATGCACATGTAAGTAGCTGCATATAAGCATCTATCCCTGTCCAAAAATGCAACATCAAATTTAAAAATAGACCCCTACTGTGGGAAAGAAATATAAACTGCACTACAACAAAAGGAGAAAAGCTCATTCAATGTAAAAATAAATGTAACCTTCCAAATGTCAAAAATGTTCTTACTAAACTTAACACGGAGCTCTGGTCCATGATCAACTCAATCATAGCTAGATATGAAGTAAAAATAGCTTTCCCGTTAAAAGGTGATCACCAAGCCTTCATTAACCAGGTCAGAAACCACAGAGACAATCGCCAAGCCTTCATTAACTATGTTAGAAACCACAGAAATAATCACCAAGCCTTCATTAACCATGTCAGAAACCAGAGAGAATCATGTTAGAAACCACAGAAATAATCACCAAGCCTTCATTAACTATGCTAGAAAGCACAGAGACAATTGCCAAGCTTTCATTAACCATGTTAGAAACCACAGAGATAATCGCCAAGCCTTCATTAACCATGTTAGAAACCACAGAGATAATCACCAAGTCTTCATTAACTGATAGAAACCACAGAAATAATCACCAAGCCTTCATTAACCATGTCAGAAACCATAGAGACAATCACCAAGCCTTCATTAACCATGTTAAAAACCAGAGACAATCGCCAAGCCTTCATTAACCATGTCAGAAACCAGAGAGAATCATGTTAGAAACCACAGAAATAATCACCAAGCCTTCATTAACTATGTTAGAAACCACAGAGATAACGCTCAAACCAGTCCAAAGTACAAATACCGTAATCCTGAAAACAGACAATAAACTAGAGGACAGACTTCGCTTTAACTTCATCTCCTCACAATCCCGCATCAAATACAAGCAGCCACCTGCGCGCACCAACACAAACAAAAAGAACACACAAAAGCACACATGCCCACACACACCAGCCCAAAGCCAAGAACACCGCTTTTATGTGGCATGACATCAAACTGGGATGCCTACTGATCAGTCTGAAACAAGACATTTCAATCCCACTACACAAGGTCTTCATCATCCTCCAATCACAAGTTGTACTGGACAAGTAGGAGGACTGCAACAAAGGTGGGGCACGAATTGACCCACGCAACTATAGACCTACAAGCCTGACCAGCTGCACATGTAAGGCTACAGAAATGGTCATAATGAAACGGATAAATAAGGACATAAGCAGAATACAAACTCCCAACCCAGTTCCATTTCGTCAAGTGCAAATTGTGCCTACTTAATCTGACTGACTTCTTCAAAAAGGTTACAGAAGCAATGGATGAGGATAAATCTGCACACACTGCATTATCTAGATCCCGCAAAGGCATTCAACACCATCTCCCCACTCAGGCATAAATGACAAACTCATCCAGCTGTATTTTAAATATACCCTGCTATATTTAAATCGACCCTGTTAATTCACTGGACAGCAAACTGGCTCACAAACAGAACCCTGAAAGTTAGGGTGGGTGCATCTTCCTCCTCCAAAAGGCAGATCAGTAGTGGAGTACCCCAGGGTTCAGACCTTGGGCCACATCTCTTTGGCATCTAATTCTGGAGGTCTAAGCTAATGTTAAGAGCTTATAGATGACAATTTGCAGGTGACTGTAAACTTGGTGAGGTCAAAAATTCTCTGGAAGATACCAGAATCCTTCATGAAGGCCCTTCCCCAAACAAATAGCCAATGTCAAAGCTATGGTCTAAAACTAAAAGTAAAAAAATGTATATTTGTATCCTTCAGAAAACATGATGTCTCCTGAAACTATCACATTGACAACGCAGCCCTGAAAACTGACCCAGTAGTGAGGGACTTGGGAATCCCGTAGTTCATGTGCTGTTGTTCGATAACCACAAATGCACTGTTATAAAGAAGTTCTTTTTCACTGCACAGTTTATTAGTAACAATATGGCATCCACGTCCTGGGAAGTAATTATTTCAATGTCCACTGCACTCATGTCTGTCATTGAGTTACTACCCCACTTTGACTGTACCTGTTCAAACACCTGGTACAACCCGAGCAGCAGCAATACCTTCTCAGGAAGAAAATGAGAGGCCTAAATCACAAAAGGTGCACGGATAGTTTCATAATCTTGTCTTTTTTTTTGTTATCTTACAGGCTACCAAGTGGTGATCTCTACCTTGCTTACAGAGCTCCTACTGACCCCACAAGTCCAAAAGTGCAAAAAATACCCACTCACGCGGTCTCAATCGCTTCTGCAACTTAAACAGAACATGCTGGAGGGGATAAATACACATTGCAAATACCACCTCTCTGGAAAAGTCTTATTCTACTCCAGAGTAATCTGCATGAGTGGATGGGAAACTGCACGTTCATCCATAAAGCAGCACCCCTGACCCTAATGGGCAGCAACAACTTAAATATCTGTCTGCCTGCCCCCCCCCCCCCGAGTTATTTGTTCTAACAATACAAAGGGCCCTGGGCTAATCCTACTTAAACTACTAGGGCTAAAAAACTTGCTTATGCATGGCTAGTCTTCCAAAAATCCTCAAAGATCATTAGCCTAACAAGTACCTATGAATCTGTATGGAACGGAGACAAATCAGGCAACCCTTTTAAACTGCATTGCATTCCTGACTATGGCCCTAGTAACCCAAGTTAGAGACTAAACAGCTTTCAGGACAACATAGGCATGTCCATCCTGGGTAAGGGAGGGCAGATGCTGCCACAAACATAGGGGATACGCCATCGGGTGGTAGCCTTCAACATGAGTATGCATGTCCTTCAATGCTTTTTTAGTACATTCAAGCTAAGATGAGAATATTTTCTTGATTTACTGTGGTTATGCTTGCTTTATACTGTGATCACTACCATTTTTGAGTATTTTTAAAGCATTTATTTAACTTTGTGACAACAATAGTCATTTCTCTGTTTGCTGGCTTTTTTTAGTTCTGTGCGCCTCCAAATCAACTTGAGGATGGCGAATTGGCCAAAAAACTTAGTTGCTTGTTGTTTAATTTCCACTTGAGTGTGGCTTTTACAAGAAATTCCAGGATCACCCACCTTGAGGCAGAAGGTGTTTACGTTCTCTCAGAGTTGGAAAGCACTTCAAGAAGCTCAAAGTGTAGGAGGGCAAGAGAGTCAAGTTTTCAAGCTTTTTTTCGTACTATAAATCAGGCAATTTTGAGTGCAGCTGCCCACCAGGCAGAGGCACTTAGCGCTCCCTGTATAATAGGAAACGCCTAGACAGTAACATTTCCCTACAAATTTAGGATTAGGTCCGAAACCTGTTATACAGTGTGGCACTGTGCAGAAAGAAGCTTAGAGCAACTAAACTGTGCATCAAATAACACTACGGTATCCTAAGAGAACATCCTGCCCTTAGCTCCAGAAACTACCATAGGAGACCCCCTGTTAAACCCCAATCCTTAATCCTAAACAGCCCACCTTATTACAAGACTGGACAACATGGATATGCAATTTCCAAATGTCTCTGCGGCTAGCTTGGTAGATTTGGGTATCCTAAAGCAATGTAGCAATTACCTCATGTTCTCAGACAACCAGTTAATCATTAAAGAAAATAACACGCTATGCGAGAGATGTAAATACACAACTTCCTTGGCTTGGAGGCGAACCTCCAGCACACAAATGAGCTTCTCAAAAACATCCACAGTACATTCCTCACACAAACCACTCAACATACAGACACAAATTGCCTTATGCTGAGGTGCTGAAAAAAGACCTTCCAAAATCTCAAAGATCACCAAAGCCACCTAATGGCAACTGCTCCTCAGTAATCACTAAGGCACACCCCAAAAATCTCACATAAGCCTGCACCCAACGGTCCCCCCAAGTGCAAAGCCCATAAGGCAAGCATATAGTTCACCCAATACTCTTGTCATCGAAGACTTCATTCTAGGACACACAGACGCCCTTCTCACCAGGTTAGACAGGAAGAGAATGGCGAGTCACCTATCTGGAGCTAAGAACCACAATATCACACACGTTACTGCATCACATGTACCAATACGATTCTATCGCAGTCCATGTGGGTGTAAATGACCAGAGACTACCTCACTGGACTATGCGAAGGACAGACGATGTTCTCTGGGAATACGTGTCATAGACAGTTATAAGACTCGCATTGAACAGCGTTCTACCTCCGCCGAGGAAGATACCACAGCATGAACATAAAATGATGGATTGTAATTGGCTTAGTTTCTGATGTCACTCCAGGGGGAGCCAATATCGGTTAGCAAGGAAGGACATGGTCAAAAGACCACGATGCTTTGCCATGGATGGGCTGCATCCGTCTCCCCCAGCTTTCAGATGTAGATTAAAACTTTAGCCACCTCTTACAGCCTTTTTTAGGAAAATGCAAAAAAGACAAAATTATCAACATAGTGAAAAAGTCTAAAAGCAACCTTAGTTGTTACTGCTCAATGCTCAGAGCCTAAACAAAAAATACACTTCAAGCTCTCCTCACTCTGGAGAACGCAAACATCTGTGCTGTCACTGAGACTAGGTTTAAAGCCATAGAACGTACTCTGACAGTGCAAGGCTACAGTACCTTTCACACATTTAGACCAACAGCAGCATAAACTGAGGTCAAAGGTGGAGGTGTCTCGATCTATGTTAAACACACCTCCAGGCTGGTTAAACAGGATGATACTATGGATCTCATCCACATGCAAGTCACCAAAGATGAGGTCCCTCACCATATCATGGTTAGTCTCTTTTTAATTTCTCCAAATCTTTTGGGTTTCTAATACCATGACGGGAATGGACTCCATTCCTATGTCAAAGTACGATTAAAGCTCATGAAATTAGTATTGTTTCAATCTTGATGTCAGCCAGGAGTGCTTTTCACAACACCTGCAATGTGACCAGTAATGACTCCTCCTGTGATTCATATGGAGTTACATGTATTGGCAACATATTTAAATATGATTGTAGATTCTTTTTTATATTGGTAACATATCTAAATACGACTGTAGATTCTTTTTCATAAGACCCACTGCTCCTACTACTATTGTAACTGTCTGGGTATCTTTTTTCCACATTGCTCTGCTTACAAAACCTGATTATTTTACGACTTTGTCTCTCTCTCTCTCTCTGTACGCAAGACACTGCAGTCAGTGGGTGTGGTGACTTCAATCATCTATGCTACGTCTGTCTTCTTTTCATGGACCAGTTGTTTTGCATCTGTCTTTTGAACTGTTGGTAATGGATGATCCCATGTAATGCAGACCATCATTTTCTATGATGATTTGTGACTCATGTTTCCAGTGTTTTTCAGCCACTTCAGTACCATAATGTTTGCACAATCCCCAGTGCAATAGTCTTGCCACATTACTATGCCTTTCAGTATACAGTCCTTCTGCTATTAGCATGTCACTACCAGCAACGAGGTGTGCAACTGTTTCCAGTTCTGTTTTACAAATCCTACTTTTTATCTCTCTCCCACATTTTAAATGGACTTTATAAACCAACGTGTAAGTAGCCCACTATCCTGAGCCACCAATATTAACCTTTCACCGCTTGGTTTGAATTTGCCTCTCCTTAACCATTTCTGCATTCATTCTTGATCAACATGAGGCTCTTCCAGAAGTTTTCTATATTTGCAACTATATCTAGGCATGTTCCACATTTCTTGCCTTCTCGTCTGGTCCTTCACCTTGTATTCTTTCGTTTGTTTTTTTGGCACATTCAGTTTCTGCCTGATTTTTATCTAATTGTGGTTTGATTTCCATGCCTGCTTGATGCCCATATGGGTTCATAGGTGTGCACTTAGCTAATGGGCCTGGAGCCTTTACAAGCCTAGCCCACAGAAGTGCCCTGGCATCGTGCCGCCTGACGTTAGTTCCCAGTGCCTCTATCAAGTACAGCCACTGGAGTGATCCCTGGAGTGAACTTTCTATTACCCATCCACTCATCAAGATTTCTCTAGAAGACGGACAGCGAGGTGCTCTGCTGGACATGTATGGGAAATCTATTCCAGAGCATAGGCAGTCTCTAGGTGAGGAACCTGTCCCTCCAGTATGATCTGTTGATTGTGGTAATGAGGCCGAGGTCTCTGGAGCGTGTGGTGCGGAGGGATTGGGATTTCTTTAGATGTAGCATTTCTAACGGAGCTGGGTCAGACACGGCTTTGTAAGTCAAGCAGAGACCGCCTCTAAGTAGGCGATATGAGACAGAGAACAGCTTGAGCCTTTTGAGTCTGTCCATGTAGGACAAGTGTTTAATGCCTAGGATTCCTCTTTGTGAGGTACTTCTGTGGCCTCTCCAGCTGTTGCAGGTGTCTAGTGAGGTACATGCCAAATTGGGTATAGCACTCAATGATTCGTTTAATGAGGGAAGAGTAGAGAGAGACAATGACCTCTTTCTTTCTGGATGCAAAACCCTTGGTAATGAGATGTGCCACATAGGACTGTCTGACCACAGTGGCAATGCGGTGGTCGAAGGAGAGGTTACTGTCAACCTGCGTCCCCAGATCTCTTATAACGCCTTCAGTGTTCAGTGGACTACCATCGATGTGGTAATACATGAGAACCGGGTTTTTCCCAAACAGGATGATGACATTTTTTTTGGCATTAAGCTTAAGCCAATGGTTTCGACACCAGTCAATGGTCTCAGTGAGGCCTTTCTGTAGGATATCTGCATCACTTGGGGAGTTAATAATGGCTTCCAGCTTACAGTTGTCTGTGAACTTGGTCAGCCAGAGTCCCTCTGTGTTGGCCTGGACTTCTGAGAAGTAGATGCCAAACAGGAGAGGAACCAGGACCGATCCCTGTGGGACTCCACTCGTGACTGGTTGGCAGTCTGACTTGGGAGTCTACTACTTTCACACTGTGTGTTTCTACCTGTGAGCCAATTTGCAACCCACCTAGTGATATAAGGGTTGATGCCTAGTTTGGTGATTTTATTAATAATTCCCAAGTAGGAATCGTACCAAAGGCCTTGGCCAGATCGAGGTAGGCTGTATGCACTGCCTTACCTTCATCCACAGCCCTGGTGACCGACTCAAAGTAGTGAACCAGGTTGAGCAGGCATGATCTCCCTTTCACAAAGCCAAATTGTGTGGGGTCTAGAGTTTGGAGATTTCCTATATCTTTGTTAATCCAGTCCATGGTGATGCGCTCCATAGCTTTACGTATCAGACTGTTCAGGCTAATGGGGCGATAATTCCCAGGGTCCGTAGCTGCTCCCCCTTTACGGAGAGGGATGACTGTAGAAGTGCGCCATTCAGTAGGGAGAAAGCCTGAGGTGAAGCTGAGAATGAACAGGGCACACAAACATGGTGCCAGTTCGCTTTGTAGTTCATGTAGAACACAGACATGGATATTATCGGGTCCCATGGAAGCTGTATTCTTGGCTTTGGACAATGCAGCTTGAATCTGTGCTGCAGTAATGCTGGATGCCTGGCATTCTTTGTTTACATATTTTATGAAGTATCACTTTTATATAGGTGTATGTCTTTAAAATTGAGTAAATTAGTTTAATTGATAAATTTTAATTATGATAGGGTGTTAATTATATATGTATTTAAGTTATGAGTGTTGTTTGTGAGTTCATTCTGAAGAAGTCTACGGACGAAAGCGGCAATAAAGAGAATATTACGCTATTTCCTGTCTTTTTTCATCACATCATCCAAAAGTAGCTGCATTTGCCAATTCTGCAATTTTTATTTGTGACTGTTTGGTATTCTTGTTTTTGGTTTGGCGTGTACCATGGCAGAAGCAGCAGAGGATTCGTTATTAAACATGAGTATATATCCCACACCGTCTACGGAGCAAGCAAACCTAGGTACTTTACTAATCAGTGCTTTAACTGAAATTAAAGGGTCATTACAATTTTTAGTTGCAAATGCAAATAGGAAAAGCCCAGCTGCAAAGTCATCCAGTCCGGATGGCTCGTTTCAAGAGCTGGACACAGTAATTTGCCTTGATAATTTGTCGGGTACTGAAAGGAATGGAATAACAGCCAGTTTGGTGAATGGTGAGAGGAATCAACAACGCACCACTACCAGCGCCAGTAACGGAGAGACGAATCAACACAGCATCATTGGTCGAGCGACGGTGAAACACTTCTTCGACCGTGCAGATAATCCGTTTATTTCGCTGGGTAGACAAGGAGAAATTCCATCTAAGAACACGCCATGGCATTTTGGATTTTCGGATAAACGAGAGCAATTAACTAAATTATTGCAAAGGTACAATTCTATCTATTATGAGAACTGTTATTTTGCTCGGTGTATTGAGTTACATATTATCCCAAAGGGCTTACGTTTTTTTAAATGCCCAAATGGGGTACAAGTAAGCGACCCGTTTTTCAAGACTTTGACTGAGTTTTTCAATAATGCTGGACTGAGTTTTCTCAAGTTGTTAGTTGACAATAACAATAAAAAATGAGAAGCAATTAAGCAAGAAATTATTAACCTAGAGTTGTTTTTTAAAAAACAATTTGACACTGATAGCGTTAGCGACTTGTTTACCAAATTAATACAAGACTTGGATCAATCTACCAAGGAGAATATAAATAGAAAACAAAACAAGTTGTTGCGGGACTTACAGGCTTATGAAACAAATACTGTTTTTGTGAACTTAGTTTCGGGTAACAAATTTAACAGAACATATAAGGTGGTCAATCAATACACTAGTGCTAAGAGTGCACAATTCACTAACGGAGTAAAAAATGTTACGGAAAGTGAATGGTTCGGTTCATATGACAAACATTTTCCACCGTTAGTTCCAACTACAAGCACAGACCTCGGTAACAACAGGAGGTCAGTTCAGACCAACAGAGAAACTGTAGATTTGGACAACACATCTGTGGATAATGAAAATACCACTAGTTCTGAACTTGTAAATAAAATTAGTGGCAATGGTTCTGACACTAATAAATTGAAAGTGGGGCCTAATCTAGATGTGACATTGAATCAAGTCACGGCTCCTAATATTGTGCAAAATAAAAAACATTTAAACTCAACAAATACTGTATTAACAAGAAGTCGGACTTTTCTGAACTCTCTTTCATCGGGGGACGAAAATTAGATTCAAATTCTAGTCAGTTTAGTGTCATCAATTTGACTGATCATGTTTTTTCTTCTGATGAAATGAATGTTCTGAAATTGGGTCTGAATTTTGTCCCTCACTCTAAAGCCAGTTATGTAAAGACTGTGGTGGACGTTAAAAAATATGTGCGAAAGTTGAATTTACATTTTTTATTGCATGACATTACTATTAACAACAAAGTATTTTGTAAACCTTCTAAATTTTGTCCTAAGTTACATCATACTTTATCCACCTTTGAAGAATTATGTATACAGGATATTGATGTATTGTTAAGCAATAGTCGTAAATATTATCATAATTTGACAGTTGCAGAAAATAGAGCTTTACAAAAGCTTAAATCATTGAATGGTGTATACAGATTTATGAAAAGTGATAAAGGGAATAATATAGTAATAATGACTAATGAAGCATATACTGAAGGTTTATTGAAACTTTTAAAAAATGAACATGAATATGTCAACATTTCACTAGCAGAAATTCACAAACGGCAGTGCAGTATACATTCATATTTATATGAGGCGTTAATGGAGGGGGACATTAGTCTTGAACTGTATGAATTTTGTGTCATAGACCATCCACGTATCGGAGTATTTTTTGGGATTCCCAAATGTCATAAATGCTTATTTGATCCACCTTTTAGACCGATAGTGTCTTCATCTTATTCAATCATAGAAGGTTTAGCGTTGGTTATAGATGCTTTATTGGGACCCATTATTTCGAATGAAAGATCTTATTTACGTGATTCTTGGCACTTTCTGACTAAATTAAATGTATTTCTTTCCACATTCAGTTTCAATCCTAACAAACATATAATGCTCACAGTGGATGTAGTGTCATTGTACACCTGTATCCCGCTAGTTCAAGGTATTGAGGCAGTACAGGAATTTTTGTCTAAATATTATAAAGGTTTCTCTACAAATACTGTTTCATTAATTTGTAGATTTTTGGAATTAATTTTAGAAAATAATTTTTTTCTATTTGGTAAAACATATTATAGACAATGTAAAGGAGCAGCAATGGGTTCTCCAGCTGCCCCCGCGTATGCTAATGTGGTTATGGCAATGTGGGAACAACAATTTTTACCATTGTTGATGAGTAGATTCAATATAGTTTTTGTGTGTCGTTTCATCGATGATTTATTTTTCATCGTAGATCAGAATGACATTGATACCGATGCATTTCTTGGGTATATTAATTCCTTATCAACATATATAAAATTTGTTATTGGAGGAAAAGGTAATAAAGTGGATTTTTTGGATGTAAATTTAAGGTGGGATCAAGAAGATATGAGGTTGCATAGTACTATACATAGAAAAAATACTTTTAATAATGGCTACTTACATTATAAAAGTGGACATCCCACACATACTATTTCCAATATTCCAAAAGGCCAGTTCATTAGAGCCAGCAGGATGACATCAAAAGAATGTGATGTCATTTATGAGTTTGATTACATTAAATCTTTATTTGTATGTAGGGGTTATCCTTCAACACAATTACAAGAAATAGCTAATAATATTCTCAGTAGACGCAAGAATGATTTTTGGCCATTATTGAATTTAAGCAAAGATAATATAAATACAGGTGGAATTAAAATTAATAATATTTTGCAGAATAATAAGATAATATGCACACTTGGCATGAATTCTGATAGTAAGGAAATCAAAAATATCATTACAAAAAATTGGCGAGTCATCAGAGGGAATGCGGAAATGTTTAACATTTTAGGTGAACAACCAGCATTTGTGCAAAGGAATGATAATAGTTTAAAACATATTTTAGGTAAACATAAGGTTGAAAGTGTAAAAATTAATACAGTTAAGAAAGGCATGCATTGTTGCAATGATTGCAATATGTGTAGATACATAGCTGTTGGTCCATACATTTCAGTATGTTCTTCTGAGATAGTGTTTGCAGTTCCAGGCTATGTTAACTGTCGGAGTACTGGTGTTGTTTATATTGCACAATGTTTGTCATGTCCTGCATTTTATGTAGGCATGACAACTAGGGAATTAAGAACACGTATCAGAGCGCATTTATATTCAATTAAAAGTAAGGACTTCAATAATGCCCTCTTTAAACATTCGTTGGTATGTGAAGCTTTCAACAAATTTTTATTTTCAATTTTAGAAGTGTGTTGTAAGGATTTAAGGGAAGGTGATTTTAAAAATTTGTTGTTACAAAAGGAGGCAGAGTGGCAGATAAAATTAAAGGCAGACCATTCGCCTGGTCTTAATGATGCCATAAACATGAAATGTTTTTTAAAAAATCAAAAATTGAAGGTAAACAAAAATAATGATTTAATTTGTTTACATATTTTATGAAGTATCACTTTTATATAGGTGTATGTCTTTAAAATTGAGTAAATTAGTTTAATTGATAAATTTTAATTATGATAGGGTGTTAATTATATATGTATTTAAGTTATGAGTGTTGTTTGTGAGTTCATTCTGAAGAAGTCTACGGACGAAAGCGGCAATAAAGAGAATATTACGCTATTTCCTGTCTTTTTTCATCACATCATCCAAAAGTAGCTGCATTTGCCAATTCTGCAATTTTTATTTGTGACTGGTATTCTTGTTTTTGGGGGGGGGGGGGGTAAAGCTGGCACTAAATCTGTTGGCCAGAATGTTGGCAATATCTGTTGGCTCAGTATAGGAGGTACTATTGTGCAGTAACTCAGAGCAAATCTGGGTATTGCCATGGAGGTTCTTGATATAACTATAGAAGACTTTGCGATTGTTTTTAGTGTCTGCCGCAATTCTGCCTTCATAGCTGGCTTTAGCGGATTTGATGAGGGATCTCAACTTTTTGTTGAGGCTAAAAAGGGAGCTTTTCCAGTCTTGGGACTTCACCTTTTTCTGCAACAGTTGCTTCCCTCTGTTGTAGAGTTTATTAATAGCAGGGGACCACCAGATTGGCTTCCTTTTTTTGGAGGAGTGTGTCTTGATTCTTTTGGGTATGGCTAGATCCATGCATTTATGTACACGTTCGTACAGAGCATTGGTGTACAATCGGCTGTCATGCAGCTACTTTCCATTGGCATGGGTGCCGTGAAGTTAGCCACCTCTGTTTTTAGGAGCCCAAAGTCAGCTTTGGAGAAGTTTTTCAAGGTGGTTACCTTTGTGGAGGGTGTGGGGGAGATGTGCATTTCCATGGTGGTTAGTTTGTGGTCGGATCTGACCAGGGAGAAATTGCCTATTGGTGTAGAGCAACGGTTCCCATATTACTAATAAACAAGGTCAAGAATGTTGCTTCCTCTAGTGGGGGTCAGAATGAGCTGGTCCAGGGAATTGGAAAAGATGAATTCCAGGAAGTGTTGGGCCAGTGTATTGGTGCTTGAGTACTTTTCCCAGTTGATGGAGGGGTAGTTGAAGTCTCCTAGTAAGAGTGTTGGGTTGGACCTTGATAGATTCCTGGGTGGTTAGGAATGTGGAGTGAAAGTCTAGGGACATGGTTGGGGACCTATAATAGGCTATGACCTGGATCACCATCTTACCCAATGTTAGCTGCACCTGAAGCATCTCAGATGCGTTATGCTGGGCTACTAGTCTGGAGGTGTGCATATCCTTTATGAATATGGAGACACCATCGCCTTTGGAGCTACGGTCCATGTTTCAGGGCCAAAAGGTGTGGAATGAGTTATAGCCTGGTACTGCAGAAGTGCTTTCTGCCGCTTTAAACCAGGTCTCCGTTACAGCACAAATGTCGATGTTCTCCATTTTGAGGAGTGCTCCGAGCGAGTGCATCTTGAGATTTAGACTTCCAGCGCTGAGCAGCATGACCCTCAGATTGCATTTACTTATAGCTGTTACAGTGGTAATTTGGTCTTTGGAACACCACCTAAAAAAGTCACTATAGGGGTAGAAAGAGCCTTAGCCAGTACCCAGAAACCCAGGGGTGACAGATGCAGACCATCTCTGGCAAAGCATTGAGGTCCGTCAATCATGTCATCCCAAGCAGACAGATACTAGATCCCCTTAGAATGACACCAGAAACTTAGCCAATTGTTAAAGTCAATCATTTTTTGCTTGTACTGCAGTATCATTCTGGGTGACGGTAGGATACTACTCAAGGCTAGGGTCATACCTGCCTAGGCCACATAATCCAAAAGCTCCATGTCTCTTTTCATGTAGTCCAGGGAGGTGCATCATGGGTCACTCACACCCACATGGACAATGACGAGTCATACTTGCACTTGTTGTGGAGTGACCTGAGTGTGTGTGTCAGATTCTGACACCTGATAGACAGCTGTTACCTTCTCCTTATTCAACCTAGTGAGTGGGACATCTGTGTGCCTCACTACTGCATCACCTATGATTAGTGTATTGGGCAAGGTGTTTAGCCTTAGGGACCTTGGTTGAGGGGCACACTGTGGAGGTGAGCTATGTGTCCTGTGGTTTGTGCTGTGTTGTGGTGGTCGAGTGCATTTCTGTCTCGGAGGTCTCTTGTGAGAGATGTGATGGTGGATGTTCTGGAGGGCTGTGTGTTCCATGTGGTATGGTGCAGGTGTTGACCTTCTCCTCTTGACCAGCTAGTCCGGTCTTGGCTGGAGAATGCATAGCTTCCAATAGTGCATCTCTCACAAGTCTGAGTGTTGGGAGGTAAGAGGAGAGAGCTGCTGTGTACATGAGGCAGTTGCTACACTGCCTCAGAATGCCCAAGTGCATCAGGTTAATAGGAGAAAGCACAGGGAACTACCCTTTAATCATGCCAGGACGAGTGCTCATAACTACTAAGTACTGGAGCTATTTCCGTGAAGAACAACTTGTGCTGATGACACTTAGGTGTGCTACAATAATTGCTACAAAAACCTGTTGAAGTGCAAAGCGATTAAGCTATTTGAAGTGCAAGAGAGAAAGAACTAGCAAAATTCGAGGGAAAAACTGAAGAGCAGACTTTCTGGTACCAGTAATAGTTTACCTCAGTTTGGCGCCACTAGGCAGAGCTTAAACAAGCGTAAACCCGAGCAAACGTGGGTCTTTTAAACCAGAAAGTTGAAAGGGATGGAAAAACTGTCCAAACAGCCAATAAACTTCAATTTCAGGGCCAGAAACCACTCCTCTTGTGGTAGATAGGCTACCTAGTGCTTACCACTCCCACTGATAAGCTAGAAGGCTTCCCTCCAACACAGAAAGGCTTGTGGGGGGTCAGAAACCTACAACCAGTCCTGGATACAGCAAATCTGTATCTGGACTAGACTGGTTACAGGAAAGAAGCTTAGAACTTTTTTTTTTTTTTTTTTTTTTTTACAGAAAAGCAGCTAAAACAGCAGTAAAAACAAATGCAGTGCAAGCTAGCACACGGGTGCGTAGCAATATTAAAAGCAAATAGAGTTTAAATAAATGCAAATAAATAAAAAAATAATTGAAAACAAGTACAGAAAGCAGTAAATTAGGAAAAAATCAAAATGGACACAGAGTATTTATTTCCCCTTACTGATGCTCTTGCAGTCTGCAGCATACCAAAACTGGATCCACGGAGCTTAAACAAGCGCAAACCCGTACTGATGTGGACTTTTAAACCAGAAAGTTGAAAGGGGTGGAAAAACTGCCCAGAGGGCCAGTAAACTATAATTTGCGGTATGCTTGTACTAGACTAAGCAGGGAAGTCATCTTAGACTCATTCTGCTCATGCTACAAAACTACTTGGGTCTTGTGAGGTCAGCAGATGTGTGTGGCGTCCCTCGATTGCAGATCTATACATGTAATCAGTTTCAAGCCCATCCCTCCTTTGGAAAGGGGAATATATAAATCTTGGTATACACTGATTTATATAAATCATTTGATGAGCATGAAGAATCCTTCTTATTTTCCTATCCTAATCTATCAAACACCTTTTGGGGCCAGTCATTCACTCCAAAACTGTAAATTAGGACAGGAGGGCAAACTGGCTTACAGGGCAGACTTTGTTTCTAGATGTCAATGTGGTTTTCAGGATTAATTTAAGACTTGTAAAGTATTCCTTACTAAGTTTTACTCACTTTTATTCAAGTTTTCTTGTTGATACTTAATCAATTCCCAAATATTTATATACTCCCTCTTGCTCAAGTTCTTTTATATCACATTCTTGTCCCAAAATGTTTTCTTGGTGCTGTAGTTTTCCTGCTGTAAAGGTTGCTTTTGCACATTTAACACCACCAATAGACATTCTTATATCATCTGAAAAAGTTTTGACAAGTTGCAGTCGTGCTTTCAGTTACTCATGCGATGAGCTATACAGTTTTAAATCAACAAAGAGAAGTTGAGAAGTCTTTACACTTTGTTGTCTTCTAGAAGCCAAATTACAGCCATGGCTAAGTTAAGTAGACAGCTTAATGGGTTAAGGGCAAGGCAGAATAGCAGCGCTGACAGTGTCACCCTGGAATATCGCCCCTTTGAATTTTTATCCCTGGAATAATAACTTGCCTTTATCATGGCTTAATTACAAAGTGATCTGCCACTGTTTCATGGTCACTGTAATGTCGTCCATCACTGTAGGGTGCATCTTACACATTTTAAGCACTCATCCATGAATGTGGGATACTATCAAATGCTTCTTATAGTCAAGTCATGTCATACTTAAATCCTTCTTTTTACATTTCTCCCATATGACTTAAACAACAAATGATCGATCCTTTGTTCCAGATGACTTTCCTTTACTGCTCTTTTGTTCTGTTGCCATAATTGAGTTTTCTTCTAAATGACTATAAACTCTATCTGCGTCAATTCTAGTGCGCAGTTTACACATAGTCGAAAGGCAAGTTATTGGTCTATAATTTTTAGGGTAGCTTGCAGGTTCACTCTTAAGTAGAAGCATTTTTTCCTGTTTTTAACCAGGTTGGTGTCTGTTCAGGGTGCGCATATATATAGTTCTTACTCATGGCTAAATCTTTGGGCAAAGATGATACTTTTAACCAGAATTTAGGGACTGGAGTTTTCCAATTACAGGCTCTTCTTAACTTTGTTTCAATCTCTCTGGCTGATACTTCATCCCATTTCACATCTTGTTACCTTTAAATTTCTTGTTTTTTTCTTCTACTTCTGTCCATTTAGCATCTTTGTTATGTTCCACAGGATCTTCGTAGATACGTCTCCAAAATGCATGTATTTCTTCTTTTTTTGTGGTCTTTCAGTTCCTTTTACCTTCCCAATTCTATATAAAACGTTTTGGGTCATCAATAAAGTGCTTATCTTGTACTTTATCTGTATATCTTCTAAATGTTTCCGCCTGTGCTGAGATTGTTAGTTTATTTGCGAAAGTGCGTGACAAATCCTGATCTGTTCTAATACTGCACATTTCTATTATCATGTCTATTTTTCTAAGCACTTTTGTTGATTTGTTTCCTCTTCTATACTCTTCTAACAAACAGTGACACTTCTGGTCTTAATTGCTTTACAGTTTTCTCTATTCAATACTTCCATTATGGTATTCAATTTCTCCCCTCCCCACCCTGTGTTCTTGTGGTAGAACTTTATCAGTTATTAATATAGCTGCACAGTAATATATCCCGTTTACTTCTGTTATATCGCATGGATTCTTTCATTGATCTCAATATATCTATCTCTATTAAAATTAAGCAACTCTTCTCTTAGCTTGTTTTCTTGCAAACTGAGGGCACATTTTTTGTTTTCCACTTGGGGCATTCCATAGAAATTTCTATTGCAGCTTCCTGTAGCACATTCTCTTCAATTTCATCATGTGCCATCCGTTGCTCTGTCATATAGAAACTCATTGGCCTATCACCCCTCAACACTGACTGCGTCGGAGTTTCCAAAGTTTCCTGTTCCTTCCCTTGCTGTCCAGCTTCAAGTGAATGTTTATACTGCTTTCCTGTGGAAGGTTCCAAAATATCTTCATATGGCACCTGACCAATTGCTTCCCGTTCCACTGGTCTCCCCTTAATTGGGAGGTCCACTGCTCTAACCTGTTGTAATGCTTTCTGACTTAGATTTTCTACACTGAATCCTTCACTTTGCAGGTACTCCATAACCTCAGTTTCTATTTCTATAACTTCTCCATTACTAATCTCCGTTTCTACTTTTCCTCTTCATCTTATTTTTTTGTAAAGTTTTCCATGTCTGGATTCCTTTGCCTGTATTTCTCTTCAAATATCTGTGGTGATGCTCTTTTTGCATTGATTAGTTTTGCTTTCTCCTTTGCATAGATATTACACCATATTAAATCACTTTCTTTCACATGACTACATTTCTTCTTAAAATGTCTCCTGATCTTCCTATTTCTCCTTACTTTGGGGACTTGTTCCATCATGTTGTGATGTAACCTGTGTTAGAACGTCGACACCGAATCCTTAATTCGCAGGCACTCTACAACTTCACTTTCTATTTCTGTTTTAACTTTGGGGACTCGTTCCATCATGTTGTGATGTAACCTGTGTTAGAACTTCGACACCGAATCCTTAATTCACAGCCACTCTACAGCTTCACTTTCTATTTTAACTTTGGGGACTCGTTCCATCATGTTGTGATGTAACCTGTGTTAGGACGTCGGCACAGAATCCTTAATTCGCAGGCGCTCTACAACTTCACTTTCTATTTCTGTTTTATCTTTGGGGACTCGTTCCATCATGTTGTGATGTAACCTGTGTTAGGACGTCGGCACAGAATCCTTAATTCGCAGGCGCTCTACAACTTCACTTTCTATTTCTGTTTTAACTTTGGGGACTCGTTCCATCATGTTGTGATGTAAACTGTGTTAGGACGTCGGCACAGAATCCTTAATTCGCAGGCGCTCTACAACTTCACTTTCTATTTCTGTTTTAACTTTGGGGACTCGTTCCATCATGTTGTGATGTAACCTGTGTTAGAACGTCGACACAGAATCCTTAATTCGCAGGCGCTCTACAGCTTCACTTTCGATTTTTTAACTTCTGCGTTGCTAATCTTTTCTACATTCTCTCCTTGTGATGATATTTTTTACTGTGAAATTTTTCCATGTCTGGGTGCCTTGCCTGTACTTCTCTCTGAATATCTTTGGGGCTGCCTTCTTTATGATTAAGTTGGCTTTCACCTTTGCATAAATATTGCACCATATCAAATCTCGGTTTTTCCCATGTCCATATTTCTTTTCTATACTTTTCAAAAATATCTAGGTTTTGTTCTTTATATTTTCGCACTATGGCTAGCTACAGGTAACCTTCTATACTTTTAGAGGCTCATGACTCTTACCTACACCTACTAGAGGCACTCACCATCCAACTTTAACTACCCTAGGAAATGTTAACACAAATGCCCTGAAACAGACCGTGCACGTTCCAAACGGAGGATCAAATGTACTGGATCTGGTCCTCACCAACATGAGACAGTATTGCCCCTCCCCCCCCCAATCAATTCCACACCAGTGAAGTCAGACCACAAGGCTGCCTCATTTGAACTAAAAATCAACTCAGAAAATCCAGCCAAACCAATAACAGTTTGAAGGCAAACTACATCTTAATAAGTGAAAGTTTATCAAAATTCAAGGCTCCCCATAACCCAGAGACCACAGCTATTATTAGTCACAGGGACTCTATACAAACATATGGATGGCTACATAATAGCTATCGTACCTATCAAAAATAACCCAAAACAAACATTTAAAAAAGAATCCAGGGGTGGAATCCTCACATAAATAAAGTATGCAATAAAAGAAGAAAACTCATGGCCAACATCAGGAACAGCAACTCCCTTAAAAGACAGCTTGTTCTTACACAATAAACAAGAAACTAAGGAATCTAAGTTCAACAAGGCCAGCCACAAGGTCAGGATACCCTCAAAGGTTAAGGACAATCACAAGACCTTCTTCAGTTAGGCACAAAACCTTAGAGGTAACACACAGCAGTGTGCTGAAATGGTGGTGAATGGTATCACCTTCACTGATCAAAGTGACGCAGCAAATCTAATGGCTGATAAATTCAGCTCAAACCTCACCACCCACTCCTCCCCACCCCCAAGTCCACCAGGTGAAATACTCTCAAACATACTTCAAGCTAAACTCCTGAGCTATCAGCAGGGACCAAGTGCGGGCAGCAATGACTAAAGCCAAGACCATCACACCTTAATGGGTCCCCAGCAACATCCCTAACTGGCAGCACTGACTAAAGCCAAGACTGGCAGCACTGACTAAAGCCAAGACCACCACCTCCATGGGTCCCCAGCAACATCCCTGACTGGCAGCACTGACTAAAGCCAAGACCACCACCTCCATGGGTCCCCAGCAACATCCCTGACTGGCAGCACTGACTAAAGCCAAGACCATCACACCTTAATGGGTCCCCAGCAACATCCCTGACTGGCAGCACAGACTAAAGCCAAGACCACCACCTCCATGGGTCCCCAGCAACATCCCTGACTGGCAGCTCTGACTAAAGCCAAGTCCACCACCTCCATGGGTCCACAGCAACATCCCTGACTGGCAGCACTGACTAAGCCAAGACCACCACACCTCAATGGGTCCCCAACAACATCCCTGACTGGCAGCACTGACTAAAGCAAAGACCACCAACTCCATGTGTTCTCAGCAACATCCCTGAAAGCTTCCTGAACAGTGTAAAACAAAACCTATAAGGACCACTTGAGTAACTCGACTACAGCCTTGAAACAGGCTATGTTCCAAGTGAATGGAGAACTGCAACAGTCATTCCCCTCCACAATGGAAGACTATCACTTGACCTGTCAGTCTAACAAGCCTAATATGCAAAGTCAGGGAATGAATTATCAAGGAAATGATAAACGGTGAGATTGGAAACCTATCGACACTGGACCCATCCCAATCTGGCTTTGTTACAGGAAGGTCATGCCTACTTAAAGTAGACTTCTTTGAGAGGTCACCAAGGGAATGGATGAGAGTAAAACAATGCATACTGTGTATCTTGACCGGGCTAAGGCATTCAATACAATACCTCATTCAGACATTGTTGACGAGCTCTCTGAGCTAGGTGTAAATCCTTATATAACTCCCTAGATTGCCGACTGGCTCACAGACAAGACGCAAGCAAGAAGTCAGGATCAGTGAGAACATCTCCATCAAGAGACCAAATCACCAGCAAAGCATTCCAGGGCTCCATGCTGGGCCTGCTCCTGTTAGGAATCTACTACTCAGAAGTCAAGGCTAACGTTCAAGTTCTCTGGCTCATCAAGTTTACAGATGACTGTAAAATGAGAGCTATCATGGATTTTACCCCCCACCCCAAAACACCAACATCTTGCAAGTGGGTTTAACACAGACAAATCACTGGTGCCAAAATCATGGCCTAAAACTCAATGCCAAGAAATGCACTATAATGCCCTATAGGAAATTGTCAACTCAAGTTAATTACTCCCATCGATAAAACTCCTCTAACAGTCGACCCAGTAGTAAGGGATCTTGGAGCATATGTAGACAGCAGTCTTGCCTTTGACCAGCATGTAATTAAGATAATAAAAAATGCATTCTACTTCACCAAACATATAGGTAAGGGTACGACAACCCAGTCCAAGGAAGTTATAGTACAACTCAACTCTGCCCTCATCAGACCTTTCATGGAGTACAATGCCCCCTTTGGCAGGCATCTAACCACACATTTGCAACAGTTGGAATGACAACAAAGGTTTCTCACCAGAAGAATTAAGGTCAAGAATATCCTGTCCTATACTGATCACCTAAAGGGTTTGTATCTGTATTCAGCCTCCTACAGCTGTAGAGGGAATCTTTGCCTGGCTTACAGGTTTCCAAAGACTCAACCCTGATGAATATGATACACATGCACAAAAACAGCACCAGAAAAGTACAGTTTTGTACCTACCATAAATGTAGATGTTCAAGTGCTAATACAGCTGCAGTCATAACAGATGGTTTCTCCTGCCGTCAGGCGGGTCCTCGGTCGGCCGAATTCCAAAGTCTAGGTTCGGCGTTGGTTGCTGTCGCTTTCTTTCCTGACGTCAGTGCGACAGGGGTATACAAGACACAGCCGACGCCATTTTCTTCAGTCTTTCTTGCCCCAGATGTCAGGTGCCCCCAGAAGGAAGGCAAAATATATATAGATATATATATATATATATATATATATATATATAATCATGCAATGCAATATAATCAAAAATCAGTAGTTGCAAGCAAATACACCATAGAGAATAACCCAATCAGGTTGTAAGATGAGGAGTTAGCCACTAGGTCTGTACCCAGAGGGGAAGGAGGGAGGGAAACCTGGACTGCAGCTGTATTAGCACTCGAACATCTACATTTATGGTAGGTACAAAACTGTACTATGTTCATCATGCTTACAGCTGCAGTCATAACAGATGGGTAGAATCCCAAAGCTACGCACAGGGTGGTAGGCACTAGGTGGAACTGGGAGGAGCCAGAATGCCCTGCAACACAGCAGTGGCAAAGCCTGCTCTAGTTTTGGAGTATAAAGGTAGGTGGTAGTGTTTAGTGAAGGTATGCACAGAACTCCAAGTGGCTGCCTCCAAAATATCTTTGGTAGGGACTCCTCTGAGAAAGGCTGCAGAGGTAGCTGTGGCCCTTGTGGAGTGGGATCTGATGCCTGTAGGTACAGATTTGCCATGAAATGAGTAACAAAACCTTATGCAGTGGCCTATCCATTTTGAAATTGTCTGTTTGGAAATTGGCTTCCCTTGAGCTCCTACAGCATAGGACACAAAGAGTTGTTCTGATTTCCTGAAAGGCTTTGTTCTGTCCAAATAGTAACGTAGCTGTCTATGGATGTCTAAGGAATGTAGCAGCCTTTCCCCTTTGTTTTGAGGATTAGGGTAAAAGGTAGGTAAGTGTATGGCCTGATTTAAAGCTACCCTGGATACTACCTTAGGCATAAATGACGGGTTGGTTCGTAGGGAAACTCTGTCCTGATGGAAGATGAGAAAGGGCTGCACAGCCATGAGGGCTTGTAGTTCCGAGACTCTACGAGCTGAGGTAATAGCCAGAAGGAAAGCTGTTTTCCAGGACAAATATTGCAAATCTGTTGAGGCAGCTGGTTCAAAGGGAGGCAATGTTAATTTTTCTAGAATGTAATTAAGATCCCAGGCTGGTATTGGTTGTTTCCTTGGGGGTCTTATATTCTTAGCCCCTCTGAGGAACTGCCTTAAGAGCGGGTGAGAGAATAAGGGTGGATCAGTGTTGTATTCTGCAGAAATGGCTGAGGCATGGATTTTGATGGAGGAAAATGAAAGTCCACTGTTCAACAGCTCAGCTAGATACTGTAATATCAGAGGCAAATTCAGTTTTCTAGGATCCTGGTCCTTTTTCTCATTCCAAGCGCAAAACCGTTTCCATTTTGCGGAGTAAGCTTTTCTAGTAGATGGCCTTCTGGCTTCCAAAATAACATCCTGCACCTCCTTGGAGAGTAGGGTCTGTTGTGGTGTTAAGGAATTTTCCATGCAGCCAGATTTAGTGTTTTCAGCTGACTGTGAAGAGTTTTGTAGCTGTGCTGAGTCAGGAGAAGAGGCATTAGAGGTAGGGTCCAGGGAGGAGAATGTGTTAGACTCCTCAGGAGTGGGTACCAGTGTTGTCTTGGCCAGTCTGGAGCAATCAGTATCATCTTTGGTCTGTCTGCTCTTGCTTTCAAGAGCACCTTGGGCAGTAGAGGCAAAGATGGGAAGGTGTAAACTTGTCCTTGCTGCCCAACTGAAGGAAAGGGCGTCCACTCCCCAGGCCTTTGGATGAAATGTCCTTGAGCAGAATTTTGCCAATTGATGATTCTTGTGGGAGGCAAAGAGATCTATGTCTGGCCTTCCCCACGCTTGGATTATCTTTATAAACACTTGAGGATGCAACTTCCATTCATGCGGGTCATATTTCTGCTTAGATTGTCTGCCAGCGTGTTTTCCAAACCTGGCAGGTACCGTGCTTGGAGCTCGATTTGCCATTCCAGAGCCATGTTCCAAAGTGACATGGCCAGCCTGCACAGGGGGTATGAATATGTTCCTCCTTGTTTGTTTATGTACCACATTACTGTGGTGTTGTCTGTTCTTATCAATAATTGCCCTGGATGCAGGAGGTCCTTGAAAGCTGTAATTGCATTTATCACTGCTAGCATTTCCTTTTGATTGATGTGAAGGTGCTTTTCCTTTTGGGACCATTTGCCCTGAATGCACCTGTCTGTCACGTGTGCCCCCCAGGCGGAGTCTGAGGCGTCTGTTGTGATGACTTGATTTGCTTGAGGCTTGCAGAATGGTAGACCTGTGTTTGTTTGGCATGCTTGGGCCCACCATAGAAATTCCTTTTGCAAGCATGGAATTAGTGGTAATATTGTTTCCAAACTGTGGCTGTGTTGAGACCATAGGTTTTTTAGGTACCATTGAAGTTTCCTCATATGCAACTTTGCACATGGGATTAGAAGAATGCAAGATGCCATGAAGCCCAGAGCCTGCAGGATTTTCCTTGCAGTTAGCCTGGTACAAATTGCTAGCATCTTGAAGTACTGAGTTAGTTGCCCCTGTTTTTCTGGCGTAAGGTAGGCCATCTGGGTGTTTGTGTCCAGGTTGGCACCCAGGAAAATTATTTTCTGAGATGGTGTAAGCCTGGATTTCTCTTTGTTGACTGTGTATCCCAGAGAATGCAATAACCGTGTTACATAAGCCAGATGTTCCAGAAGTATGTGTTTGCTGTCCGCTTGGATCAGGCAATCGTCCAAATAAGGGTAAATTTGTATCCCTTGAAGTCTGCAGTAGGCAATTACTGATGCCAGGCATTTCGTGAATACTCTGGGCGCAGTAGATAAGCCAAAGGGCAATGCAGAGAATTGATAGTGGATTGAACCAGCAAGAAATCTGAGGTATCTTCTGCAGCTTTGTCTGATTGGGACATGCAGGTATGCCTCCTTGAGGTCCAATGTTACCAGCCAAGACTCCTTGCCCAGCATGGGAAGAAGCTGCTGTAAGGTGAGCATCTTGAACTTTGGCACGAGTAGGAATGTGTTTAGGATGGATAAGTTCAAAATGGGTCTCCAGTCGGTTCCCTTCCTTGGTACCAGGAATAGTCTGGAATAAAAACCTTGACCTTGTTCGTGAGTAGGTACCTCTTGAATAGCTTTCATGTCCATGAGCTTTGAAATTTGTATTTGAGCCTCTGCCCTTTGTGTGGCAGGTTCGGCATGCCTCTCATTTTTGGAAGAGTGTGAAAATGAAATCTGTAGCCTCTGTTTATAATGTCCAGGATCCATTTGTCTTTTGTGACAATATGCCAATTTTTTGAAAATAATGCCAGCTTTCCTCCCAAGGGTGCTGCCACCTGAGCCTTGCTTGGCATGCAAAGGGGAAAGTCATTGGGTTTGTTTCCTGTATTGTTGTGCACTGTCTTCGCCACCTCTTGGTGCTGGAGATTGCCACTGTCTGCCTCTATATGATCCTTGAGATTGTCCTCTGCCCCTTGTGCGCCTGTATCTACCTCTTTGGGGCTTGTCCATGGCTGGAAAGGACCAGTTTTTTGAAGGCCAATTTCTGCTAAAACGTGGTGGTTGTACCGGTAGAAAAGCTTTGGCAGTTTGCATAGATTTAGCTTTTTCTTCCATTTTCCGTAGTATCTCCTCAGCATTAGGGCCAAATAATACATCCTTTTGTAAAGCAGCATCTAGTAGTTTAGCCTTAACATGATCAGGCAAGGTTTGTTCCCTAAGCCAGGCATGTCTACGAATGACTGATCCTGTAACAGCAGCTCTACTTGAGGCCTCTAGAGCATCATAGCCACATGTTTACCCACTTGTTCTGCACTATGAATCATATCCTGCAACTCCTTCAAATCTGGTTGTTCAGGTTGTGACATTTTATTCTTTAATTGTGATAACAGAAACTGCTGATATTTAAGCATATGGAACTGACAATTTAAGGCCCTCATGGCTAGGGTGGCCGAGGTATATACCTTTTTTCCCCCATCTTTCTAAGGATCTAGACTCTCTCTCGGAAGGTAATGGATTCTTAGCAGTAGAGGCCTTCATTCCCTTGGGGCCTTGAGAAATGGTTTCTGGGTCAGCATTATGGCTTTTGTAAAGAAATTGGTGTGAGTTAGGAACTCTGTAGTACCTATCAGGCTTGACTGGGGCAGGAGGCAGGGAATCCGGATTAAGGCAAGCCTCCGAGTAAACATCATCAAGAATGTCCAAGACAGGAGGTATCGCCAGAGGTCTGTGCTGAGGTAGCAAAAGAAATTCACTAAGCCTTTTCTTGGAATCTGAAAAATCTTGGCCTTCCCAATGGAAGTGTTGCCTTAAGGTATGCAAGGTATCCCCGAAAGAAAAGTCCTCTGGGGGGATACAGAAGGGATGGACTGCTCTGCATCAGAATCTTCAAAAGGGGAGTACGAATGTTCCTCTTCATCAGAACGTTCTGAAATAATGGAGACCCTGGTCAGAAGAGGGGGAATCTTCCTCCACTCTGGGTCTCTTGTCCGGCGGGGGTTGGGAACCCCTGATAAGAGTAATTAAATCCTCAGCCATTTTGAGCATCTGCTTTTTAGGCATGGGGCCTGGAGATGGGCCCTGTGCAACAGGCCTCTTGGAATGTATGGCTGATTTAGACTTAGTAAAGGCCTTTATGGAAAAGGAAGAAGAAGGTCTGAATACACCATGGGTGGAAGTGGACCTGTCCACATTAAGAGGCTCAACACTCACAGTGGCTTCGGTAGCTGTAGTCAGGGTATGGGCCGAGGGACCTGCGGTCTCGGTTACAGAAGACACCGCCAGAGAAGTGTCGTCGGTAGTCAGGGGCTGCGTAGGCGCCTCGCTGAGAACCGGAGCACGTGTAGCCGGTGTTGGCGTGGTGTCGGTGGAGACTGTGGACCTCGCGTGTCGGTCTTTGTCCTTGCGTTTTTTGGACAAAACAGTAGTCGGAGTCTCCGATGACATTTTATAATTAAAAGCTTTACCAAAAAAGTGCTGGGCGAACTCCGCCCGACGCTTAATAGTGCGTTTATTGAAAGTAGCACAAAAGCGACAGCCAGAGACGTCGTGGTCTGGGCCTAAACAAGGTATACAGAGGGAATGGAAATCCTTATGCGGTATTTGCTTCCCACAAGAAATACAATTGTTAACTGTCTGACATCGGTCTGAGGCAAGAAAAGTTTCCCCAACGGGGTACTTAGCTTTAAAGAAGACTTCGGTTTCCAAATTTTTGTAATTTCAGGAGCTGGCCGACCGGCACTTGCGAACTGCTTCTGCTTCGGGCACCGCGCGGCAAAAAAGACTGAAGAAAATGGCGTCGGCTGTGTCTTATATACCCCTGTCGCACTGACGTCAGGAAAGAAAGCGACAGCAACCGACGCCGGACCTAGACTTTGGAATTCGGCCAACCGAGGACCCACCTGATGGCAGGAGAACCCATCTGTTATGACTGCAGCTGTAAGCACGATGAACATCACTAGATACAGGGATCTGAACTTCACTTGTGAAATAATGATTCCCGCACTATGGAACAATTTTCCCAACAATGCAAAATAGAGCTCATCCCTGATTTTATTCAAAGAAAACTTTGATAGTTGTAAATTTACCCTGATACCCATTATGGACAGAGACCGTCCAAACACACCCCTACAAATCCTCAGTTACCTACAAACATGCCCCCCGTGGTCACCCATGACATCAGGAACCAAATGGTTTGGGGTACGTGGCTAGGAATTTAATGGCTCTAGTGGTCATTGCCTAGTAACAGCCTATCAACCTATGCACACACAAAGGAGGGCACTGTAGGCCCCTGTAGTGAAGTAGACTGCATATAGCTTCACCAAGGAGAAATAATTAGGTCATTACAAAATCCTCACTGACAGAATGCTGGCAAGGACAAACAGCACCCTAATGGCAGTCTGAAAGGCAGCCCCCTCCACACAGCTCTCACCCTCACTATGGGTGAAATTCTCAGGTATGGGCACAAACGAAGGGGAGGTTTTGGTGCACATCAGGAATGGGAGGGGCAAAAACATCAGATAGGAAAAAAAATACATGCTATAGACCAATCATACTTAGTACAGCAATGCTACAGCAGACACCAGATAAATCTGTTCGACACACATAAAAAGACAAACCTTCACATCCAACAAATTCAAACTAAAAACACCAACAAATTCAAACTAAAAACACAATGCAGTCACTCTGCACACACAAAAGGTCACAAACTACATTAAGCTTCTAAACCTTATATGGGCTTAAGTGCAGATGGACATGCCCTTTTCATTTTTCCAAAGCAGCTATGCTCGTGTGAACATTGTGCATCCTAGCAGCTGAACCCCCAGCTCAATGCATTTATTTCTCACCTTAAACTCAATATCACTTGTACAACATACAAAGAGGGACAACGTGAAAAAACATGATGGCCAGTTTGTGAAAAGCTAACAAGAAAGCTGCTAGATCTGCAGATAAAACTTCTATTTCATGACTGGCATAAAGGCTTAGAAAGTCATACATTGAAAATAGCACAAAGCAACAAAATAAAGTCACAGAACACTGAAAAAGGCACTGCAAAATGTGCCAGTAGTTTAATCCTGCACAAAATTTAAGGGACACTTGTGCTTTACAATCCCTAGTGAAAAACATGTATGCTAAAAAGTACAACAAAGAAAACTACAGATGCATTCAAATACAATACCTGAAATCCATGGACTGAGTATGTATGACCCAAGGGAAAACGAGAAGGCGTCCGTCTTTAATACCGCTAATCATTCAGTAAATACAATAAAATTAACTTTATTTTATATTTACACAGAAAACATATGAGCACAGCACTGCCAACAATGCTTCCTGGCAAATTCAGAAGTTGCAGCCGTGTACATACCTCACATTTCTTCCAGACCACCGGATCCACACCCCCATTGCTTTGTATCTCCTGCATAAGGGAGTGTAGGGTTTCAAATGATGTGGGGCTAACAGCAGGTAGGCATTTCCCTGCGGATATCTCTTCATTTGTGAGGAATACTGCAGAATTTCTGTGCACAATAAACAAGATAAGTATTTCAGCAACAAGCTCAAATGTGGTTGGTATTTAATGTACAAACAGCTTGTTCTTCAGCCCCTCTGCACACTCACAGATGCACACACAGACACAGACCAGCAGTCACTGCAATCAATAAGCAATGCAGGAAGACAGACATGTCCAGTATCCATTACCCAGCATCCTCAGTGCCTGCAAAGCTACACAAAGGAGTGGCGTGCTTAAACCACAGTTCACACAGCACTGTCTGACAAAGGCATTCCTCTGGGCTTTTCTCCTCAGCTCCAGGACTGAGATGCTCCTCTCTCTCTCTCTCACTGGCACATGAATACTCCTGTGCCAGGTCCCTCTACATCTGATGCAGCTACAACGGAAAACAGACTTCTGCAGACTGACCTGCCTGCACAAGGAAACAGCTGTCACACCAGTTCCCCCACACTGCCTCATGTCCATTTGTTTCCTCCCCATTCGAATGGGGGTGAAGCTGCACAATAAATGCCAGTCTTCAAGCCACATATCTTATTAAAATCATCAACTGGTAAACTACATTTTATCTGCTATTAACAAATACAGGTGCACTCACACCTCTGTATTACAGTATCTGTTTTTTTTACAGAATCCAGTGCTGCATATGAAAGGGAAGGATGCTTCTCGAAGAATCCAATTTGATAAGCCAAATGAATACAAACATGGCTTAAAAAGAAAATAAAAATACCAACAACAAATTACTGAAATCACCTGCCTGACAACTACTTCCATGCTCCCACTAACCACCACCTTTAATTTAATATTAAATCACACTAAAAGATTTCATTACCACCTGTCATTTTTGACCAATGTGTGCATTCACTTAGGTCCCGTTCAGCCACATAAGGAACCTTCCCTTTCGGGATGTCTCCAAGGCTGGCAAGAGTTCAAGATGCACAACAGCACATAAACAGCAATTAGAGCGGAAACAAGACAAAAACGTATGTTCTTATTTAAAATGCAGCAAAACAGAGAAAAACTTCACTAAAGACAAATGTAAGCCCATTTCCAGACTGTTTTACAAAAAAAACTTAAGGGCAAACTACTACATCAGTTAACAGGAAATGCAAAAACAAAGTCCATAACCACAAAGCATTCAATTATTATATCATTTTATTTATTTTTGCCAATTAGAAGGCCAAGGTGGACCGAGCCCATTTACAGTGGCAGACCCAGATATACAGTTACTACACATTAGTCGTTCATTCGCCAATATCTGCAACATGCCACGCTGCAGATCCTTTGCCCCAGTGTCATGAAGAGACAACAACTCAGACACAGGTCTGCAAGGTCTCTGGGCAACACAAACGGTGAAGCAGATACCAAGAGGGTGTAGCTCTGCAACATAAAGCTCCTGCCCAGCTTAAATAGCTACTTTAACACACACGTCGAGTAAACCGATTACTTCTTGCTTAAGGTAAGTCACATTAGTGCCAGAAGGGTGCTGTGTAGCCTTAAAGCAATCATGCTGGAAGAGGAAACTACAACATCTATATCCGGTTGAGAAAGAATGTGGAAGACCTATAGAGAGAAATATAAAACAACAACCTGCAAAAAGAGGGACTACAGAAGAACTGCCTGGGAAGGCCCAATTCAGACAGAAGGAAAGTACAGTTGTATCACACTTACCATAACTGTAGATGTTCGAGTAGATTGATGTTGCAGTACGGATTCTTGGGTCTACTTGTCATGCAAAAGCCCATGTCCAGCTTGATTTACAGAGTCTTTGCATCATCCCTATTAGACGTACGTCCTAAGACCAATGTACGGATGCCAGGGTATAAGAAGGGTATACATTAGCGCCATCTTCAGGTCTTTCTTAGGCAGTGATGAGCAGTCTGATGCATGAGGACAGCATAACCCTTCCAGATGTCAAACCTTTAGTTAGGGACAAGGGAAGAATCCAACCATGGGGTATAGCAGTAGAAGTAGATGATGGTGGTGGAGAAGAGCTACCTGCCAGAAAACAACACCCCCTCCCAGTATGGGGGGAAAGACCAAGAGAGAGAGGGATAGGAAGGTGGGAGTTTGCACTGTAACAATGACTTTGACGCCTATGGTTATGGTAGGTACAACGCAACTGTACTATGTTCTTCATGGTCAGTACTGCAATACTCATTCTTGGGAGGGCTCCCACACCTACAGGCTGTGGGCAGGCTCTCTCATTAACACAACTGTACTATGTCCTTTATGGTCAGTACTGCAATACTCATTCTTGGGAGGGCTCCCACACCTACAATTTGTGGGCAGGCTCTCTCGTAGCCCTTAAGAAATCAGGTTCTGTATGACAGTAGTAACAAAGCCTGCACTACCCTGGAGGCACACTTAAGTGGCAATGTTAGTAAAGGTGTGGACAGATGTCCATGTGGCAGCTGCCATGATGGCCTGGATAGGGACACCTTTAAGGAAGGCAGTGGTTACTGCACTGTGTCTGATGGAGTGAGCCTTGACATGAGCTAGTAATGGCTTACCATGAGGAGTATAACTAAGTAATACAGCTCAATATCCATTTAGAAATAAAGTCTATTTGGAGACACGTCTGCCATCTTTCATTTCTGCAAAGGCCACTAGCAGCTGTTCTGCTTTATTTGTAAACTCTGTCCTGTCAAGGTAGCACCAGAATGTACGACTTCCTCAGTACATTCTGAGAGTTTGGAAAGAACACTAGAAAGTTAATGGCTTGATTTAAGGAGTGTTCTGACAACTTTGGGCACGAGGAGTTGGTTCTTAGGGTCAACCCTCTTCCACTGAGACACAATGAAGGTTCTTTGCACATATGTTCCCAAGAACCAGGCAAGCTGCCCTTGCAGGCTATTTTAAGGCTAGCCAAGTTCCCATTTAATGTTCAAATTAACCTATCCCAGTTGTCAAAGTAAACTTTACTGTCAAATAGAACTACACACATTTACAAAAGTAAGTGAAACAACACATACAAGTACAGGAATAAACATAACAAATACGATATTACACCAAAACATGCAAGAAACAGCAGAGCCATTTACCAACACTCATATGAAAAGAATACCCTCCCCTGAGTTAAATTAACCACCCCATTTAAAGTAATACAAACACACTACAGATTGAAATGCCCAAGTTATTTGTCTAATATTACACTTGAGTGAGTTAAATAATCCTGACTATGAATATAATAAATAAATATTGCACTTACTTGGAATATATGCAAGTATATATTGCAAAAATAAATAACAATGGACTTATTATGTATCCAGACCCCTGGGACTAGTACCAGAGTTCAGAAGTCTAATCACTGAAAGGCAGAAAAGTAGTTTTGTACCTACCATAAATGCTGATGTTCGAGTGTTCACCCTGCTGCAGTCATCACACCTGGGTTATCCTGCCATCAGGAGGTCCCGCAGTCGGCCCGAATTCCAAAGTCTTGGTCCGGCATTATGTCAGGTGCCCCCAATAGGTAGGCAAAACCCTTAGGCACAAGCAAATACACCACTGAGGTAGTATAGGATAAAGTGGTAGAGATAAGTTCAGCTAGTTCAGAGGGGATGGAGGGAGGGTAACCTGGACTGCAGCAGGGTGAACACTCGAACATCTACATTTATGGTAGGTACAAAACTGTACTATGTTCATCGTGTTACCCTGTTGCAGTCATCACACTTGGGCTGAATCCCAAAGCCAAGGATGGGAGGTGGAATCAAACAGGGTTAGAAGAAGCTAGTAGGCCCTGCAAAACTGCAGTGGCAAAACCAGCTCTAGTCTTAGAGTATAGAGGTAAGTGATAGTGTTTGGTGAAGGTGTGCACTGAACTCCAAGTAGCAGCTTCCTGAATATTCTTGGTTGGCACTCCCCTGAGAAAGGCTGCTGATGTAGCTGTAGCCCTGGTGGAGTGGGACCTAATGTTAGCAGGTACTGGTTTCCCATGATGCGTGTAGCAGAAACGTATGCAATGTCCTATCCATTTAGAAATGGTCTGTTTTGAGATAGCTTTCCCTTGTGATCCTGTAGCATAGGCTACAAACAGCTGGTCAGTTTTTCTGAAAGCCTTAGTTTTATCCAAGTAGTAACGTAATTGCCTGTGAATGTCCAAAGAGTGCAGGAGTCTTTCTCCTTTGTTCTGGGGATTTGGGAAGAAGGTGGGCAAGTGAATGGTTTGGTTTAGGGCCACAGTGGAAACCACCTTTGGCATAAAGGAAGGGTTAGTTCGCAGAGAGACTCTGTCTTGATGAAAAATGAGGAAAGGTTCCACTGCCATTAGTGCCTGTAGCTCTGAGACTCTTCTAGCTGAGGTTATTGCTAGTAGTAGGGCAGTTTTCATGAAAGAAATTTTAAATCAGCTGAAAAAGCTGGTTCAAAGAGTGGCAGTGTAAGCTTTTCCAGAACAAAGTTGAGATCCCAAGTAGGTGTTGGAGCTCTCCTTGGCGGTCTTAAGTTCTTAGCCCCTCTGAGGTAGTGTCTTAGGAGTGGATGTGAAAATAAAGGAGGATCCGTGCTGTAATGAGCTGAAATTGCTGAGGCGTGGATCTTAATAGATGAAAAGTAAAGTCCTTTGTGTAACATCTCAGTTAAATATTGTAGAATCTGAGGGATGTTTGGATCAAGGTGATTTAGACCTTTAGCCTGGTTCCAGGCGCAGAATCTTTTCCATTTGTCTGAATAGGTTTTCCTGGTGCTGGGCCTTCTGGCCTCCAGAATGACATCCATAACAGCTTTAGATAAAAGTATGGGCTGGTTGTTTAGGTAATTTGCCATGCAGCCAGGTTTAAAGTCTTGATCTGGCTGTGTAGAATCCGATTGTCTCGCTGGGTCAGCAGGTGAGGAATTTGTGGCAAAATCCATGGTGGGTCCTGGGCCATGTGCCTTAAAATTGGATACCAATGCTGGCGTGGCCAGTCTGGTGCAACGAGTATCATTTGTGGCCTCTCTAATCTGAATTTCAGCAGTACCTTTGCTAGAAGAGCCAGTGGAGGGAAGGCATACACTGTTAATGTTTTCCAACTGAATGAGAGGGCGTCCACTTTCCAAGCTAGTGGATGGAAGGTCCTTGTGCAAAATTTTTGAAGTTGGTGGTTGTGGGGGCTTGCAAACAGATCTCTGTCTGGGCATCTCCATTTTTGAACCATCATTGCAAATACTTGTGGATTTAGTTTCCATTCGTGTGGATCCATGATGTTTCTGCTTAGGTCGTCTGCCAATGTGTTTTTCTTTCCTGGCAGGAATTGTGCCTGTAATTGAACCTGGTAAGACAGTGCAGTGTTCCACAAGGTCATTGCTTGCCTGCATAGAGGGTAGGAATGTGCGCCCCCTTGCTTGTTTATGTACCACATAACTGTGGTATTGTCCATCTTTATTAGTAGTTGTCCTGGGTGTAGAAGGTCCTTGAAAGCTGTTAGGGCATTCTGCACTGCTAGCATTTCTTTTTGATTTATATGCAGGTGTCTCTGATCTGTAGTCCATTTGCCCTGAATGCACTGCCCTGCCATGTGTGCTCCCCAGGCATAGTCCAATGCATCTGTTGTCATAGTTTGCCTGGCTGTGGGTAAGGTGAAAGGCTGACCCTTGTTGAGGTGACCATGCCTGAGCTCACCATAGAAACTCCTGTTGAAGGCAGGGAATGAGTGGTATCATTGTTTCCGAGCTGTGGCTGTGCTGAGTCCATACACTTTTCAGGTACCATTGTAATTTCCTCATATGCAGTTTTGCAAATGGTATTAGTGGTATGCAAGATGCCATGAATCCCAAGGCCCGCAGAATTTTTCTTGCAGGGAGTTGGGTCTTTGTTGCCATTATTTTGAAATATTGAAACAGCTGTCGTTGCTTGTCTGGCGTGAGATAAGCCATCTGGGCCGTTGTATTCAAGCTGGCACCCAGGAATATTATGTTTTGTGAGGAAACTAGTTTTGATTTCTTTTCATTTACTGTGTACCCTAGGCAACTTAGGCGTTTGACAAATGCCAGATGCTTTAAAAGAATGTCCTTGCTTTCTGCTTGAATAAGGCTGTCATCCAGGTATGGGTATATTTGAATTCCTCTTTGTCTGCAGTATGCAATTACTGGTGCCAGGCATTTCGTGAAGACCCTGTGCGCAGTAGATAAGCCAAAGGGCAGTGCAGAGAATTGATAATGTGTTGAACCTGCAATGAAGCGGAGGTATCTTCTGCAATTTTGTCTGATAGGGACATGCAGGTATGCCTCCTTGAGGTCCAAAGTGACTAGCCAAGCATTCTTGCCCAGCATGGGAAGAAGCTGCTGTAGTGTTAGCATCTTGAAATCTTGAATTTTGGTACTTGCAGATAGGTGTTCAGAATGATCCAGAATGGGTCTCCATGCTTTGTCCTTTCTTGGGACTAGGAGGAGTCTTGAGTAAAATCCTCGTCCTTGCTCCTGTGTAGGTACCTGTTGAATGGCTCTCATGTTCATGAGAGCTGTAATTTGTTTTTGTGCCTCTGCCCATTGATTTGGTGGCAGGTTTGGCATTCCTTTGATCCTTGGTAAGGTATGAAAGTGGAATCTGTATCCTTGAGAGACAATGTTTAGAACCCATTTGTCTTTTGTGATGATGTGCCAGTTGTCTGCAAAAAAATGCTGGTTTTCCTCCCAAGGGAGTTGCCAGGACAGATTTAGTTTGAGGATTGAGTCATTGTGTTTGTCTTCTGCTAGCTTGGGGCCTGTCTTCTCCTCCTTTCTGTGTAGCAGAACCTCATTGGCGAGGTTTGTAAGGGCCCTGTGACTGGCCTCTGCCCCTTGGGCATCTGTACTTGCCCCTCTGTGATCTGTCTGAAGCTGGAAAGGACCAGTTTTTTGTTGGCCAATTTTTGCTGAAATGAGGGGGTTGTACCTGCAAAAAATCCTTGACTGTTTGCATAGACTTTGCCTTATCCTCCATTTATTTTAAAACCTCTTCTGCTTTGACACCAAATAATACATCCTGTTGTAAAGGTGCATCCAATAATTTTGCTTTAACATGGTCAGGGAGGGTTTGTTCTTTTAACCAAGCATGTCTACGTATGACAGAGCAGGTAACAGCTGCTCTACAGGAAACTTCCGATGAATCAAATCCGCATTGTAAAGTATGTTTGCCCACCGGTTCAGCTGCATGCAGCAGATCCTGCATTTCCTTGAATTCAGGCTGTTCTAAATGTGTGCTCATTTTTTGTTTTAACTGAGACATCAGGAATTGTTGATATTTCAACATGTGAAACTGGCAATTTAATGCTCTCATAGCCAGAGTTGCTGAGGTGTGCATTTTCTTTCCCCATCTATCTAAGGCTCTGGAATCCCTTTCAGAGGGCACAGGAGTTTTAGCCATAGAAGCTTTTGCTCCCTTAGGAACCTGGGAAATTGTTTCTGGGTCAGCTACAGGGCTTTTATAAAGGAATTTGTGTGAGTCAGGTACTCTGTAGTATCTGTCTGGTTTGGCTGAAGCAGGAGGTAGAGAGTCTGGATTTAAACTAGACTCCAAGTAAACATCATCCACAATATCTAAAACAGGAGGGATAGCAAGAGGTCTGTGCTGGGGTAGTAAAAGGAACTCTCGGAGCCTTTTCTTAGAATCTGAGTAATCCTAGCCTTCCCAGTGGAAATGTTCCCTCATGGTATGTAAAGTTTCCCCAAAGGAGTAGTCTTCAGGGGGAGATGCTGAGGGAATAGAGTTCTTCAGCATCAGAATCCTCATAAGGTGGAAAAGTGTAATCCTGTTCCTCAGAAGAATCTGAGGAGAGAGAAACCTGGTCAGAGGATGCATAATCCTCCTCTTGTCTTGGTCTTTTATCAGGAGGGGGATGGGAACCCCTGATAAGGGTAATCAAATCTTCGGCTATCTTAAGCATGTTTCTTAGGCATGGGGCCTTGAACTGTAGACTGATGAACTGTTTTCTTAGATTTTAAAGGAGTTTTAAGGCTAACATAAGATTTAATGGTGAGTGTAGTCGGTCTGAAGACACCTTCTGCAACCAAAGGTGTTTCCACTGCACCGGTGTCTAGTTCTGTTCCGGTGTCGGTAGATGGCTGTGTCGGCCTAGTAGACTCCGCTTGGGAATCTGCAGCTGTCTGGGGTTCCAGTTCTGCGGTCGTCAGGGGCTGCGTAGGCGCCTCACTGAAAACCGGAGAACCGGCGGCAGGCCCAGCTGAGGCCTCGGGGTCTGGCTTATTCCTAGGCTGCCTGTCCTTATCCTTGCGTTTTTTTTATGAATGGCGGTCGTCGGCTGCTCCAATGGCATGATATAATTAAATTTCCTACCAAAGTAATGCCGTGCGAAGTCAAAACGGCGTTTGATAGTTTGTTTATTAAACCTAGCGTAAAACAGACAACCGGTGACGTCGTGGTCTGGGCCTAGGCAAGGAATACAATAGGAATGGAAGTCCTTATGAGGTATTTGCTTCCCACAAGAAATGCAATTGTTAACTTTTTCTGACATCGGACTGAGGCAAGAAAATGTTCCCCAACGGGGTACTTGGCTTTATTGAAGACTTCGGACTGAAATTCAAATCGAAAATCTCAGGTTTCGGCCGACTGGCACTTGCGAACTGCTTCTGCTTCGGGCACCACGCGGCAATAAAGACTGAAAAAAATGGCGTCGGATGCCTCATATACCCCTGGCACACTGACGTCAGGGAAGAAGCGACAGCAACAGACGCCGGACCAAGACTTTGGAATTCGGGCCGACTGCGGGACCGCCTGACGGAAGGATAACCCAAGTGTGATGACTGCAGCAGGGTAAGATGATGAACATCTGTTACTGAATCCTGTAGTCCTGCAGCAAATGCTGCAATATCTCCTGCCCGATGCCAGATGCTTAAACAGTCCATGTGCAGGATGCATGTTGTCCTGTATTACTTTGCTGGCCCTTCCAGATGCTTCTTGGAGAATAAAGCTGTTAAACCAATAAAAGACTGGAACCCGTTTCCTTCTCTGCACCCCTCACCAGTCTCTGTAGCACCTTCCTTTCTGCAACTGCGCAGCTTCCAAACCACACTGTGAAGTTGCAGGTGAGGATGTCCTTTGTTGCACCTCTATAGAAGGTGGAGAGAAAATGAGGAAGCTTAGCTTTTTTCAGGCTCCTTAAAAAGTGGAGGTATTGGTGCACTTTCTTGACCAGTTGTCTTGTGTTTCCAGACCATGAGAGATCCTCTGATGTGTGTACACCCAGGAATTTTGTACTCTTAACCCTCTCCACACTCTCACCATTGATCCTGAGCACTGGGTAGTTTGTTCTCCTTTTCCTGAATTCGATGAGAATTTCTTTGGTCTTGCTTACATTCAGGTCAAGGTTGTTCCCCTCGCACCAACTGATCAGAGATGCCACCACCTCTCTGTATGCCCTTTCATCTTTCTTTGTGATGAGCCCAACAACTGTGATGTCATCAACAGATGATGATATGGTTTGACTTGTGCTAAGCAGAGCAGTCATGGGTCAGGATGGTAAATAAAAAGAAGTTATGTACTCATCATAACGTTCCATCTGAGTAGTTGTTCTTCATTTGTCTTCAACCTGCGGGTTCCCGGATCCATATCGGACCAGACTCGGACACGTATCCAGCATCTGATCCAAACTCAAAGCTCCTTCCCTTCAGATAGAGTTTTCTGCCCAATCCAGTACCATCACCCGACCCAACAGAGACTTATCCGTACAAGAAACCAACAACAAGGTTAAGAGGCACCCTACTGTGAGCACCTCAATTAATCTTAGGAGGCACCGACAGTTCACACAAGGCCGGAAGGAGGAGGGAGGGATGGCTGAAGACAAATGAAGAACAACTACTCAGATGGAACATTATGGTGAGTACTTAACTTCTTTATCTGAAGTAGTGGTCTTCATTAGGTCTTCAACCTGTAGGACAGAGTCCCCAGCTACCAGACACCTGGGAGGCCCTCATGGAAGGATACTCCATTGCACGGTGGAGCCAAAGGATGCCCTGTTCCTGGATACAATATCCAATTTATAATGTGAAATGAAGGTATGGGATGAGGACCAAGGCCGCAGAACAAATATCATCTAGTGAAACTCTGGACCAGAAAGCTGCTGACGTGGTCATAGACCTGGTGGAATGTGCTTTCACCTGACTTGGTGGGGAAATCCCCCTGGCTGAATACGCCTGAATGATACATTGAGAAATCCAATGGATGATGGTAACTTTAGAGATTGGGGATTGGAGTAAGACATGAAGAGTCGATCAGATTTACGAAAGGTTTTTGTCCTGTGCAAGTAGAAACGTAATTGTCTGTGCATGTCTAGTAAATGCAATTTGTATTCTCCCTTGTTTTGAAAATTTGGAAAGAAAACAGGGAGGTTGATTACCTGATTAATGTTGGCCTTTAAGTAGAAAGGATGGATTAGTATGCAAAGACACCCTGCCCTTATAAAAAATCATATAAGGGGCTTTGATCGATAGAGCAAGTTCCAAAACTCTCCTGGAAGAAGTAATGATAACCAAAAAGGCAGTCTTCCAGGAAAGAAATTGCAAATCCACTGAAGCTGCAGGTTCAAAGGTAGGCAAGACTAAGGCTTGAAGTACTAGGGTAAGAACCCACGGTGGCGTAGGGTCCTTTACTGGGGTTCAAAGAAAAAAAGGCACCTTTGAGGAAAGCCTTGCAAAGCTTTGAAGATGCTAAGGAAGCCATATTATCCCCCACATGATAATTAGAAATTGCCGCAAGTTGAAATGACTGCAGAAAAACTGGCACCTTGTTGAAAAATTCCACATAAAAATTCCAACACAGCAGAAACTGGAGCCGTGAAAGATCTGATGCATGGTGAGAGGCCCAGATAGGAAAACCTTTCCACTTGCTGGAGTACGCTTTTCTGGTGGAAGACTTATGAGCTGCCACTAGAGTTCTTTTGACGGGGGTGGATAATCCAGGAGTCCTGACTATCATGGGAACTGGAGTAGCCAAGCAGTGAGCTTTAGACTGTCCAGGTCTGGATGGGGAATCCCTAAGGGATGAGATATAAGATCCGGAACAGGATCCAACGTCCATGGTGGAGCCACCAGATGAGACCTCAGAGAGGGAAACCAGACTTGGTGAGGCCAGAATGGGGCAACGAGGATAACCAAGCTCCCCAGCCTGCCAGCTTTCTGAAGAAATTTTGACATTAAGGGAAGAGGAGGATAAACATACAGAAGACCGGGGGGCCAAGCATGTATCAGAGCATCTCTGGGGGCTTCCCGTGAGGGGGATTCAAAGCGAAGAACTCACTACATTTCACTTTGGCAAAAGAGGCAAAAAGACTGCAGCAAGGCTGACCTCACTTGTGAAAGATCTGTTCCACTACTGAAGGATTCAGAGACCACTCGTAAGACATCAGAATAGATCTGCTGAGCCTGTCCACTAGAATGTTGGAACTCCATGGAATGTGCGTTGCCACCAGAAAACAGCCGGTGGAGATCACCCATTCCCATACTCTCATGGCCTCGCGACACAGGGGATATTATCTGGTTCCCCCCTGTTTGTTGATGTAACAGACCACTGGCATATTCTCCATCTGGATAGCAATCGTTCCTGAAGGAAGATGGTCATGGAGAGCCTGCAATGCTAGAAGCACCGTCCTCATCTTCAGGATGTTGATATGCAAATTGGTCTCATAGGGGGACCACGTGCCTTGAACTGTCTTTCCCGAGCAGTACCCCCCCCACTGGGAGGCATCCATAGTCACCGTGTCAAATGGTGGGAGAAAAGGACGTCCCCGAACCAGGTCCAAGGAAAGAATCCACCAATGAAGAGAGTCTCTGCACACTCGAGACATTCAGACAGGGTGAGTTAATGGAAGATCTAACAGGGTCCATTGTACCAAAAATGACCACTGAAGGATCCGCATGTGAAGACATGCCAAGGGCAACAGACTGATCATGGCCGCCATAGACCCCAATGCCCTTAATACTATTTCCACTGTAAGAGACAGAGTTTGAAGAATGCAAAGAACATGTAGCTTCAGACTGCGTATTCTGTCTGGAGTAAGAAACACTCCAGTTTGAATTGTGTCTAATCCTACCCCAATGAAGTCTAACATTTGGACAGGGATCAGAGATGATTTGTTGAAATCGATGGTAATGCCTAACCTCTGGGCTAGAAGAAGAAAGAAATCCCTCGCTTGACAAAGTTGATGCATGGAAAGGGCAGCGAAGAGCCAATCATCCATGTAGGGAAATACCTGAATGCCCTGGAGAGTCAGGTGAGCCGCTACTACTGACATCACTTTGATAAACACCCTGGGGGCTGTGGTGAGACCAAAGGGGAGGACTCTGAACTGATAATGATTGGCTCCTAGTCAAAAGTGGAGAAACCTCAGAGATCATCTGTCTATCTTAACATGATAGTACGCATCCTGAAGGTCAATTGAGCACATCCAATTGCTCTCCTGTAGGAAGGGCAGGATAGATTGAAGGGTGACCATTCGGAATTTTGCCTTGTCCACAAACAGGTTCAAGGTGGATAGATCCAAAATGAGTCTTGGATTCCCAGTTTTCTTTGGCACCATAAAGAACCTGGAATAAATACCTGATCCGGAGTGGTCTAGGGGAATGGGCTGGATGATTCGCTTTCTTAGCAGCTTTGCAATTTCCAGTGCCGCATCCTCCCTGTGCGTGGGTGGAATGTCCAGGAGGTGTTTGGGCGGTGCAGGTGGCTCAAGGATGGGGAGTGAATAGCGTCTGGATGTAATTCATAATACTAAACGATCTTTTGTGATGGACTCTCACTCCATTAGGTGCAATGAAAGACGGCTCCGACTGCCTCAAGAGACGAGCAGTCGGGCAACCTTTCAGGGTTGCTCAGCGGGTCTGTCTGAGAAAGCTTCTAGACACCCATAATTTCTCAGACCCCTTCTGCCTCTAGGGTGACGTCTACCAAATCCCCCGCTGCCCCTGAGGGAAGACGAGTCCTGAGTGTCTCTTGGGAAAATTCTGAGACTTCCAAAACCACATCTTCTTGGTCCCTCGTAGATTCCTAGAGAAGGATCGTTGTGGGGCCAAGAAGCGGATCCCGATGGCAGACAGAGTCTTCTCATCCTTCTCACTCTGAATTAAAGTCTCAAGTAAAGACTTCCCAAACAGGGAAGAACCGCCGTACTGCACATTGTTAAGTGACGTCTTGAAAGGTTCCAAAAGCTGACAGAGCCGGAGCCAGGCATGTCGCCTGATGGCAACGCCTGTACCAGCTGCCTTAGTGGCTCTCTTGATTGCATGGGAGAGGAGGTGCATACAGGTGTTCACAACTGATTTTAGAGTGGCCATACAAGCAGAGAAAATCTTCTTGTCCTCTGCCGACATGGACGTTGGGGTCGACTCAGCAATCTCCTTAACTAGGTCTCGCTGCAGCTGAATCACATGTGCCATGTAATTCAGTGCCCGAAAAGAGGAGGTTGTTGAAGAGTACACCCCCCTCACAAAATGGTCCATTGCCCTTGACTCTTGGTCAGTAGGGTGGACCGTACAGCTCTCCTGAGTGAGCTCCTTCCTAGTGGCAGCTGCCACCACCATGGCATCAACTGGGGAACCCTTGTTCCAATACAATCTGGGGGGGGGGGGCTCAAGACCTTATCCGGATGTTTGGGAATGGGCTCCACCGCACCCAGTTCCTTCCACGTCAGAGATGTAATGAGATCCACTAAAGGATCTGCAGGAGGGGACACCCAGAAGTAGAGGGTCCTGCATCAAATGCCTCGAGGAACGCCAATTTGTCCAAGGTAGGTTTTTGGGCAGACCACCCCACTTGCTGGCAAAGGAGTTCCATGATGTCTTTGGGGGTGACCGGGGGGAACCTTCCCCTTCCTCCAAATCGGTGTCCGAGATAGGTTTTTGGACAGACCACCCCCCTCGCTGGTGAAGGAGTTCCATGATGTCTTCGAAAGAGACATCCTCGGGGAAGTGACTGGGGGGAACCTTCCCCTTCCTCCAAATCGGTGTCTTCAGTGAGAGACTCCGGCGGGGAGTCTAAGTGCCTCCTTTTGCACATACGTTTGCAAGGGATCTCCTTAGTGGGGATCTCTGGGAAGTACTCGCCAACGTGTTGCTGTTCCCAAGCGGAAGCTTCCTGAGACAAAGTGATGGCAGGCCGTCCCTGAGATGGCATAATGGCCAGAACAGCACAAGAAACAGAAGGAGTCGAAGCAGAGTCCGAAGATGAGATTGTCAAGGGTCTCAAAGAAATCGAGAGAACCCTCTCCACCATGTTGAAAGCCGAAGTTGAATGGACACCTTGAGAGAGGACAATAGGAGATGTCACCCTCTGACCCAACAGGGGAGTCAAAGCCGAACCTCCAGGAGCAGAGATACCAAGGGGAAGGCTGCGCTTCGACAGACTCTGAGCCAAGAGCAACCCCTCGGATCTGACACTGAGGCTACGGCTCCGAGAGCTTGTCAGATCCATGCCAGTCGGATCAGACCTGCTCAAGGTCATAGCCAGCATCTAGGTACAAGGTACCTTCAAGCACCAGCCCCTCGACCCCGAGAGTCCTCGGATCCAAGGGCTCCGAAACAGAAGGTCGGATCAAAGGAGGAGTAATAGGGGGTGAAAAAGAGCTGCGTGCTCCCCGCTTCAGAGGGAGAGGGGGCAGGCAAGACTCCAGTCTGTATCTGGGTGCACTTCCGCATCATCCTATCCATCTCCGCTTAGCTAAGGCTCCGGGTGAAGCAGGAGGAAGAGGCAACTTACACCGGCCTGGAGGGGCAGTGAAGAGAAGCCTGAGCCAGCGACCAGATCCAGGGCTCCTCCGGCTCTGGAGAAAATCAAGGGGAATGGAGCCGGGGAGACTCCGGTCTCTGAGCTAACCTAACTTTAGGTGGCAGGCAGGCCAAAGCAGAGCGATCCAGGGATTGCTTCTTTGGCCTATCCCATTTAGATGCTTTGTCTCTATCCCCGGGCGTCTTGGCAGGAGTTTGAATCCCAAAGGCCAGGGGGGAGGCAGAGGGACTTGAGCCCCTGAGGAGGCAAGAAGGCCCTTAAGAATGAGTTTGTCCCTCTTGTCAAGTGCCTGGGGATTAAACCCGGCACAAACTGAACAGGAGGTTTGGAGATGGGCTGCCCAAGACACACTATGCACAGTGCACAGCCATCGGCTGGGGACAGCTTATGGCCACACTCTGTACATTTTCTGAAGCCGGGTTTGAGAGCGTCAGACATGCCCCAACCTTGGGCCCAGCACACTCACAATCACACAGATCGCAAGGGAAGAGAGTTTTTTTTTTTTTTTTTACACAGATGGAAACGCGGAGGGGAGGCAGAAGGTAGAGAAAGGTAGGTAGGGAGAAAAAAGGGAAGGATCTGCACTAAAACAGCATTTACCACAATTTTTTTATTGCAGAGAGCTCGGATCATGGTGCAGACATGTAGTGTGGCAAACGAGACCTGGGAGGAAGGAGACCGGAACATTATGGGTAAGGGGAGGAGCTTTGAGCTTGGATCAGATGCTGGATATGCGGAGGAGTCAGATCCGATAAGGATCCGGGAACCCACAGATTGAAGACCACATGAAGACAACTACTTCAGATCAGTGGGCTGAGAACACATCCTTGTGGGACACCAGTGTTAATCATGATGCACTTTGATGTGTTCTTACCTATTACTTGGTGTAAAGAATGGCCTTGCTCACTTCCATGGTAAATAATGATATATTACCCCAGTGAGAATAAATGGGTCATACCATAGATAATATGAGGAGACCCATGCATGGGATAAAGCATTTAGGAGCAGTCTCTGACTATTAGTACTACAAGGGGCAGTCCTGAGGTACATTTTCTGTTTCCCATCCATACATCCGACCTGAGTTTGAATATGGACGGAGATGAGCTTTGTTTGATGTGGATGGAGAGTCTGTTCTGGAGCTACAGTAACCTCTGCGAGATATAGCTGTCCCTCCAACCCATTATTATAATGCTGCAGAAAAGGTTTAGATCCCTAAACCAAGTATTTCTGATGGCATCTGATTTGATGTGCAGTAATTCCATCAGTGTTGTGTCGGAGGATGCCTTGAATGCCAGACACAGGCCATCTCTTAACAGTCTGCATGAGACAGAATATAGTGACTGGGCTTTAAGTCAGTCTATGTAGAACATTTTTTTTTTTTGTACCTTGTATCCTTTTAGTAAGGTAGGTCTGTGAGCATTCCAGTCACTGCATGTGTCAGGGCAGATGCATTCCAAAGGGAGCATTTATTTATTTATTGACATTTGTTTACTGGGAAAGTCCGACACCCATTTTCAGTGGAGGCCCAGGGAGAAAAACTCCACAGAGATTTAAATAACATAAAAAAATTAGTACAAATTTAATTAAAAAAGCTTATATACATACAGTTGGAGAGTGAAATACATACCGTATCATATAATGCATGAAAAGCCACCGGTGATGTAAAAAGAAAAAAATGACAAGTAAACATGACAGTCAGTAATTACAAAAATATTACAAGTTGACTACGCTAAGAAATACGAAAAAAGATACAGGCCCACCCTAACAGTGGGGAGAGGACAGGTGGCGAAAGGTATACATAGCTAGTCTCATGACAGATTAGGTTAGCAAGAATGGAAGGTATTACTATAGATCACACAGGTGAGGTGCATCTGCATAGCCATGAGTTAGTGAGAGGTTTGTAACAATGTGACATATCTGTTACTATAGATCACACAGGTGAGGTGCATGGACGTAGCCATGAGTTAGTGAGAGGTTTGTAACAATGTAACATATTCTGTTACTACAGATCACACAGGTGAGGTGCATGGGCATAGCCATGTGTTAGTGAGAGGTTTGTAACATATCTGTTACTAGAGACCACACAGGTGAGCTGCATGGGCATAGCCATGACTTAGTGAGAGGTTTGTAACAATGTAACATATTCTGTTACTACAGATCACACAGGTGAGGTGCATGGGCATAGCCATGTGTTAGTGAGAGGTCTGTAACATTATCTGTTACTAGAGACCACACAGGTGAGGTGCATGGGCATAGCCATGAGTTAGTGAGAGGTTTGTAACAATGTAACATATCTGTTACTATAGATCACACAGGTGAGGCGCATGGACGTAGCCATGAGTTAGAGAGGTTTGTAACAATGTAACGTATTTGTTAATATAGATCTTACAGGTAAGGTGCATGGACATAGCCATGAATTACTGAGAAATTCTTTGAGACAGGACATAAATACACGGATGCTAGATACAATTCTGATTGAATCTGGGCTAGAGTTACACTGTTTGGATATGCAGTGTGAGTATAAACTTCGCCCCGTACATTTTTTATTTTTGGTTTACAGATTTCAGGAAGGTTTTTGCGTTGAGACAGCACAGTGCAATCTGGGAGAGAAGAGAAGGTAGAGGGGTTATATAGTATTTTATGGGTCAGAAGACACTAAGTATGGGCTAGCTGATGTGGGAGTTCTAATCAGTTGAGAACAAGCAATACAGATTAATGAAGCTTTATGTGGTAGGATGGCTGCAAATTTAGCCATCTTATTATAGCATTGCTGCAGCTGTGATTGAGATCTGATGTTAGTCAAAACAGGTGACCCACAGAGAGGGGAGGGCAAAAGATAAAGGTTAACAAAAGGGATTCTTCTAGGAGAAGGGACATTTTTTGCTGCATATGGTACACCTAGCTTTTGATGAGTTTTCATTTAGTTTTGTATGTGAAAATCAAAATTTATCTGGTCATCAGTGGTGACTCCAAGTAATTTGGTATAGGTAACTACATCAATAACTGACTGTTTAAACGGGTAACTACATCTTAGCACTGGGATGGGACTTTGGAAAAACAGTAGTAGTTTGATCTTTTTGGGACTAAGTAAAAGTTGGTTTTGATATAACCACAGTTCGACTGAATTGAAGGCATTTTATGTCACGGATTGTAGGTGTAGTGGGCTGTCAGATGAGTGGAGTCATCTGCATACTAAATTAGGAGAAAAGGAGAGAAAAAAAGTCACCTGAAAGATTGACATCTTCCAAATAGGTAGTTCTAGAACCACAGAAGGTTGGTTTGGAAAGGCCCCGACAGGACATTTGAGTCAGAAGTTTCTCATGTGACACTGCGTAAATGTTTTTGACAGATCTAAAAAAACAGGAGAGAGAAAATTTCCTTAGTTGCCAGCTTTACTAATAGTGCTGGAAAAGATGGAGAGAGCTGTAGTGGTGCTATGACCTGGTCAGAAACTATGTTGTGTTGGGGTTAGGAGATCATTTTACAAGACGTATTGAAAGAGTTGCTTATGAATACACTTTTCCAGGAGCTTAGAAAGGGGGCACAAGATGGCTACAGGCCTAAAGTTAGAGATTTCAGAGGAGTTACCTCCTTTATGGAGGGAATAATGAAGAATCTTTCCACAGGTCAGAAACATGGGAGTCTTGAACAGATCTGTTAATGAAAACTGAGACTGCTACAGAAACTGCAGCAAGCTTAAGGTATTCCACAGGAGGATCATGAGATGAAGAAGAGGGTTTAAGTTTTATTAGTAACGGTTTAACATATGATGTGGAGACAGGTTGGAGATTGAAGGCATGCATGTCAGGACTAGTACAGTTATGAGGTACATTAAATGGCTGGGGAGAGCTGTAAGTAAGGCAGGCTTATGAGGTTGAAAAAATGCGTTACATTTGGTAGATGTTTCTGAGAGGGATATATCTGGATAGGAGTTTGGTGATGAAGGAGGACCAAGTTGAAACATTTTCTTAACCAAGCTCCAGAATTTCTTTGGATTATTTTACAGTAATTTTTGGGGTCAAGGTAATCATTATTTTGTCTAGGTGAATTTGCTTCTTGGTGATGTTGCACAACTCCTTGTACCGATGAACGGTCTGACCTGGTTTTATCTTTATGCCGTTGTTTCCATACTTTGCCATTTTTTGCATGAGAATTCTTATAGAATGAGACAACCGGGGGGTTGCTTATTTTTTTAATCTATTTTTGTTGGGGGCAAATGTATTTAAAGTATCCGTGAATGTTATGACTGAATTTGCTGACAGCTTCTTCTAGGGGTAGGATTTGGAGCGGACACTAGTTAATAAACTTTAGTAGATTACTGAGTGTAACAGGATGAAAGTTAAGGGAAGGTTTAAACAACACTGGTTAAGTAACAACACAACAGTGGTGCAGAGAAAGAGTAAAAATGTTGCTCGTGGGGTAAGAAAGCCATACATATTAAAGTAAAACGGCTTTAACAAGTCTGAAGTACATTGACATATGAAGTATCCTTTTTTTCTTTAGCAGTGGCTCTAGCTGCAAGTTCAATGGTGCAGGTGGTTTTAGCAGCTTACCTACTGTCTACACTGAAAAATAATTGTTTACAGACTGCTAGCAGGGCAGAGATAATTTCATGCAGAAAGATGGTGAACTGGTGACGAGAAGCTATGTTCCTATGTGTGGTGGTAGTGGTGCTGAGGGAGCTGTACTGATGACTGGCCCATTGAGGGCTGAGTAACAGGGGACAATGACATCCCTAGATGTAGACAAAATCTCTTTGTCTATAAGCTGTGCAATATACGACAACTTTCCTACAATAGTTGACATATGTTGGTCAAAAGTTACATCGCTGTCCACACAAGTTCCAAATCCCTAACAAATGGGTCATCTCTTAGAGGCATGCTGTCAATGTGGTATGTCTCTAGTTTAGAGGACTTCTCAAAAGATGCAGTAATGCATTTTTTGATATTCAGTTTCAATCCTTGATTCTAGCAGCAGTTACTTGAGACAAACCTTCCTGCAGGATGGCTATGTCATTTCAGGATTCAATGACTACTCCTAGCTTGCAGTCATCTGCAAATTTAGTCAGCTAGAGCTCTTTGTTAATGGCTTTTACTTCAGAGAAGTAAACACCCAACAGAACAGGTCCCAGCACAGAACCCTGTGGGACTCCATTGGTGCCTAGTCTCAGTTTCTCACATTTACCCTGATTATGTTCCAACACCCATTGTGATCCCTTTGTTCTAGATGTTCAGGTTTCTGAAAAAAGTCATCTTTTTCTAGACTAGTTAACATAGTTGTATCTCATTCTTCTGTGTGCACCTACTAAGATCTCAGAATGTTAAACACTGTGGTCAGTGGTCAGTATACGATGCGCACCATTTCACCTAAGCACCACAGCAGCATTACTGCGCTACGTTTCTCATCATGAGCATACACGAACAGTAACAAATACTTAACCAAGCTCCAGAATTTCTTTGGATTCTTTTACAGTCATCCTTGGGGTCAAGGTAATCATTATTTTGATGTACGTTATACAGCCCCTATTGCATGTGTCTTGTATACTTAATGACTATACATTACTTAGACAATCGCTACACAAAAGGCAGGTAATATGTAGAAAATGAATAGCTATTAAATAAACCGCCTGTGACTGCAGTTACCAAAATAATGCTAACAAGTACAAAGAAAATGGGAATAAGAATTACGTTATGACCTGCAGCTTTAACAAGGGTCTAGCAAAATGCGACAGAAAAGACCCCCTTGTCTTTTTAGGGAGTTTGGCACCCCCAGGAAGGGTGGCCTTTCCCTGGTCTGAAAGGAATACCACTTTTTCTATTATGTGTAAGACACATTAGTCTCCAGTGAGGCATTTCCACTGTTGTAGGAAAGAGGAGTTTCCTGGCTGGGGGGGGGGGTGGACTGGGGTCTATACATAGTCACAGCTGTTCTCTGTGAAGGATAGGGTCCTTAGAGGCCCAGCTCTAGGATGCTGATCAGGTTTGCCTGCCACCTTCTAGACTGTCTGGGTCTCTCTGCTTGGGGAAGCCCCCAACCCCATCTTGCTATAGGTGAAAGGGCCAAAGTTAAGAAGGAAAATTTCTATTATATCCATGAAAGGGAGATAACTGTTATTGTTTTCCCTTTCTGTCTAACTTCTCAAATGCTTGTTCTGCAGCAGATCCAAAAAAGTAACTCCTTATCCACTGAAGCATCCAGGAGTTTGGCCTTTACCTGGTCAGACAGTGGCAGCATGTCTCTGAATGACAGAACCTGTAGAAGCAGCTCTACAAAATGCATTCAGTGCATCATAACCACATTTTAAAGTGTGTCTGGAGACTTGCAGTGATGATCTAGCCATTTTTTGTCTGTGTCTCTGTTACAATGCCATCTGTTTTAGACATTATTTCTCCTGTTAGACACTAAATATTTCAACATGTGAAATTGTCAATCAAGGGCCCTCATAGAGAGGGTAGCAGAAATATATGCCTTCCTTCCAAATCTATCCAGCCATCTGCTTCCTTTGGTCATATGGTAAAGGGTGTGCATTTGCACTCTTAGTGGCAGCTTTGGAGGGTTCAGTAGACACTACTGACGGATCAGGCTGTGGAGTTTTGTACAGATGTTTGTCAGTGTCAAGCACTCCACAGAACCAATCTCGTTTCCTATGGACAGGTGGTGGAGTCTGGGTGCAGAGACGTCCAAGACATCATCTAGCACTACATGAACTGGAAGAATACCCAGATGCCTGGGGGAATGAAGACCTCTATTAATGGGTTTGGGCCCAAGAGAATTCTTTGCTATCCCAATTAAACACCTCCTTCATCTTAAGCAAAGTATCCCCACAGGATAGGTTCTTGGGAGGAGAAGCAGAAGAGACAGTATTGTCTCAATCAGAATCAGGGTAGGACTGAGGGGGAAGGTGCTCAGAATAGGACAATTCTTCCTCATCCTCAAACCCTGAGAAGTCAGATTCTTCTTAAAAGGAAACATGCTCCTTCTTTTGCTGGGAGAAGATTTAGGGGTAGGCTGCTTTGTCTGGATGGTCTCCTTAGACTTCAAAAAGACCATGAATTGTTGAGCTAACTTTATAAAAGGCCCTGTGCTTTAACCTGGTTTGTAGCAGCTTAGAACTGGGTAGCTGGCTGTGACAAGCTGACTGGTCTCTTAGGCTTAAGCATCCATTTAGAAAGAAAAAGTCTTGAGATGAGGCTGACAGTGACCACAAAGCAGTCACTTTCGAAGTCACCATCTCCCCAAACCCCCCTCTAGCTAGGATCAGATATAAAAACTTCTCCAATGCTGATTACAGCCTCCTAATAGGATGGTATGAACAGCTTCACAGCCCCCTCCCCCTCTGTAGGAACTGGCACCAATATCCAAAACTACACCAAAGCACTATACAAGCATTTACATAGATGCATGGAATAAGGAATACCTGACGGGACTAAATCATCCTCCGCAAGGAAGAGTAAACCTGTCTGGTGGACATCTTCAATAAATAAACTCTATAACAAAAGGAAAAAAAAACTGCTGTACAAGACCAAGAAGGTGCAGCTGCCCAATTGGAAGCAATGTCTCCTTAGTCTGAACAAGCAAATGAAATTCTCCAATGCAAACTTAGAGTCCAAATTGGCCACATTTACTAGAGACAATCATAAGGCCTTCTTCATATATGTCCACAACCTCAAAGGAAGCACCCAGATCTGTTTAGAACTGGTGGTCAAGGACACCACATATACAAATGCTACAGATATAGCAAACTTGCTGGCTGACAGATTCCCTGAAAACGTTACCCCTCTGTCGCCTCATCAGTAAATCAGGACATCCCCAGTACCTCCCCCTTCCTCTTATATCTAGGTAACAGGTCATCACTGCTCTCTCAAAGGCAAAAAATACAGCCTCCACGAGACCCGATAACATCCCTGGCTGCATCCTAAGTGAACACAGGCAGTAACTTGCAGCACCATTAGGCACCCTATTCAACCAAAGCCTGAGTACTGGCTTCATCTCAGCTGAGTGGAGGACAGCTACTGTTATCCCTTTACACAAAGGTGGAACGTCCACCGATCTGGGAAATTATAGACCCAGCAGCCTAACTAGCCTGATCTGCAAGGCCATAGAAAGGATTATGATGGACCTCATTAACAAGGATATTGGCAACTTCCAAACGCTTGCTCCCACACAATTTGGTTTTGTCAAAGAGAGAAGTCTGCAAAATTTGGTCAACTTCGAGACAGTCACCAAGGCCATAGACGAGGGGAAGACTGTGCACACCACCTACCTTGACCTGGCCAAAGCCTTTGACATTATTCCCCACTCGGGCAAAATAGATAAACTCTCTCAACTAGGCATCAATCCATATGTTACCAGATGGGTAGCAAATTGGCTCATTGATAGAACCCACTTAGTCAAAATAGGGGAAGCCACCTCAAGCAGTAGACCTGTAACAAGTAGCGTACCCAAGGGTTCGGTCTTGAGGCCTCTGATATTTGGGATATACTTTTCTGAGGTGCAGACCAAAACCAGTGGGCTATGGCTGACCAAGTTTGCAGAGGAGTGCAAGCTGGGTGCCCTCATCAATTCCCTTAGCTATGTGGACATTCTCCAAGAGGGACTCACTCAGACAGATGACTGGTGCCAGAAACGTGGCCTCAAACTGAATACCAAGAAATGCATCATCATTCTCATTGGGGAGAGTGACGTCCCCACAAATTATCAGATTAATAACATCTTAAGCACACAATACGTTGTGAGGAATTTGGGCACCCAGGTTAATAGCAACCTGACTTTTTATTTATTTATTTATTGCATTTGATAACCGGGAAAGTCCACTGGGCCTTGAAAGAGCCCATTTTCAGCGGAGGCCAGGGGAGAAAAACTCCACAAGGTTGCATAACAGTATACAACAATTTACATCACTAGTAAGCATTGATATACAACAATTTACATCAGTAGTAAGCATTAACATAGGAACATAGAGCAATGAATATTGACATGATTTGTACATTTTGACAGATTATATAGATACATTAAGCCATCAGGTTTACATTTAGGAATAGTAAAAAAAATGGTATAGTTGACATATGTATCTATTTAGACTAGATGCTTATATAGGCTACAGGAGAGAGGGAGTTCAAGTGACAGTTCCAGAGATGGGATTAGTTGTTTTGGAAGGTAGGGTGCAGGCGCATAGCCAGAGAGAAGAGAGGTGTAGTTTTAGTGACTTTTTGAAAGCTGCATGAGTATTGATAGTTCTGATATTGGTGGGGAGATTATTCCAGTACAGTTGTGTACACTTACCATAAATGTAGATGTTAGAGTGTCTTCACTGTTGCAGTCATGACTGTAGGGTTCTCCCCTGCCGGCAGGCAGTCCTCGGCTGGCCAGAATCCCAAAGTCTGAGTCCGGCGTCGGCTGTTCAGCCCTGCTCTCTGACGTCAGAGCGCCAGGAATACAAAGCTGACAGCCGATGCCATGTTCTCCAGTTTTTCTTGCCCCAGATGTCAGGTGCTCCAAAATGAGCAAGATCCCATACCCTTTGCAAATACACCTCAAAAGAAGGGTGAAGAAGGGAACCACACAAAAGAAAAAATAAGAGGGGACAGGAGGGAGGGAAACCCAGACTGCAACAGTGAAGACACTCGAACATCTACATTTATGGTAAGTGTACACAACTGTACTATGTTCATCGTGTTTCACTGTTGCAGTCATGACTGTAGGGTTGAATCCCAAAGCAGAATAAAGGGGAGGTGGTCATAAAGAAGAGGGGGCGGCTAAAAGGCCCTGCAGAAGAGCAGAAGAAAAGCCTGCCCTAGACTAGAGAGGTAGATTGTAGTGCTTGGAAAAAGTATGCACTGAACTCCAAGTTGCAGCTTCCAAAATGTCTTTGGTAGGAACTTCCCTGAGGAAGGCAGCTGAAGTGGCAGCAGCTCTGGTAGAGTGAGTCCTTATACTCCCTGGGATTTGCTTTCCATGGTGTGAATAACAAAATCTGATTCCATGAGCAATCCATTTAGAAATGGTCTGTTTTGAAATGGTTTTACCTTGGGAACTTGAAGCATAAGAAACAAACAATTGCTCCGATTTCCTGATGTCCTTGGTTCTGTCCAGGTAAAAACGTAGTTGTCTGTGTACATCCAAGGAATGCAAGATCCTTTCCCCCTTATTTTGAGGACTGGGGAGAAAAGTTGGCAAGTGAATAGTTTGATTTAAAGCCACTTTGGAAACCACCTTAGACATGAAAGTAGGATTAGTCCTTAAAGACACCCTGTCTTGATGAAAAATAATATAAGGTTCCACAGCCATGAGAGCTTGCAACTCCGAAACTCTCCTGGCAGAGGTCAGAGCTAACAGAATGGCTGTCTTCCAAGATAAAAACTTGATGTCAGAAGTGGCAGCAGGCTCAAAAGGAGGTAAGGCGAGTTTTTCCAAAACATAGTTGAGATCCCAAGCAGGAATGGGAGGAGATCTAGGGGGCCTTAAGTTCTTAGCTCCTCTGAGAAACTGTCTCATGAGCTGATGGGAAAAGATAGGAGGGTCTGTATTAAAATGAGCAGAAATAGCAGAAGCATGGATCTTTATGGGAGAGAAAGAGAGACCCTTATGTAAGAGGTCTGTCAGGTAAAGTAAAATCAGAGGAATGTTATGAATTAGAGGATCTGAGTCCTGGGCCTGCATCCAGGAGCAAAATCTTTTCCATTTTCCTGCATAAGATTTTCTAGTGCTAGGACGTCTGGCTTCTAAAATGACATCCATAACCTGCTTGGGTAGGAGAGAATGAATCAAAGACCCTGGATTAACCAGGCCGGCAGGCTGAGAGTCTTGACATGGGAGTGCAGAACCTGACCCTGGTGCTGGGACAGAAGGTTCAGAGTCTGTGGTAATACCAAAGGGGGCTCCAGGCAAAGGTTTTTCAGAGTTGGGTACCAAAATTGTCGAGGCCAATTTGGGGCCAGCAAAATTATCATCTTGGGCTTGTCCGGTTTGATCTTTAATAACACCCGTGGAAGAAGAGGTAGAGGTGGGAAGGCATACCCCGACAGGTTTCACCAACTGAATGATAGCGCATCCACTTTCCAAGCTAGTTCGTGGAAAGTCCTGGTGCAAAAAATCTGTAGTTGATGATTGAGGGGGGATGCAAAGAGGTCTATGTGAGGACATCCCCAGACTGCTGTAATCATCTTGAATATTTCGGTGTCCAGCATCCATTCGTGTGGGTCCGAAAGGTTTCTGCTCAGACTGCCTGCCAGGAAGTTTTGCTTCCCTGGTAGAAACTGAGCTTGAAGGTCCAGTTTGCAAGCTAGAGCTGTGTTCCAAAGATTCATGGCTAGTCTGCAAAGGGGATAGGAATGAGATCCCCCTTGCTTGTTTATGTACCACATAACTGTGGTGTTGTCTGTCCGTATCAGTAGCTGTCCTGGTTGTAGAAGATTCCTGAAAGCCAATAGAGCGTTCTGTACGGCTAACATTTCCTTTAAATTGATATGCAGGAGCTTCTGATCCTTTGTCCAAAGGCCCTGCAGACAGTTGCCCTGAAAATGGGCTCCCCATGCATACTCTGAAGCGTCCGTGGTTAGTATCTGAGTGGCTAGAGGCAAGAAAAACTTGAGAACATGGCGTCGGCTGTCAGCTTTGTACTCCTGGCGCTCTGACGTCAGACAGCAGAGCTGAACAGCCGACGCCGGACCCAGACTTTGGGATTCTGGCCGACCGAGGACTGCCTGCTGGCAGGGTAGAACCCTACAGTCATGACTGCAACAGTGAAACACGATGAACATCTTGGAAACAGTGTGGGAGTACAGCATCTTGCCAGCGGCTAGTCTGGATCTGTTAACAGATAGTAACATTTTTGTTTTCAGACCTCAGTTGGCATTTAGGATGGTACAGGTTTATTATGGAGGATAAGGAAAGACAGGATTCTGGTCGGTAGATTATTTTGTGGGTTGTCATTAGATGCATATACGGGGAATTCTAGCCAGATGAGCTGGTGTAAAGAGGTACAGTGGTGTGTGTGTGTGTTTTTTTTTGTATTGGTGGCAAATTTGGCGATCTTGTTATAGCAGGAGTTAAGTTTTGTTTGTAGGTGTGACTAAGTTTGTAAAGATAAGGGCACTGTATGGGAGAGTTGGGAGCAAGAAGGATAAGGCTAGGGTTATCCTAGTTGAGTTGTTAAGGAAGTAAATTTTGTCTATACAGGGCACCGAGCTTTTGGTGTTTTTTTTTTTTAATATTACTACAGATATGAAGGTCAAATGTTAATCTGTCATCAATGAGGGCGCCTAATAGCTTGGTGCTTGGGACAACTTCTATGGTAGTATTGTTTTGGGATTGGATTGAGAGAGGTTGTTTGTCAGTATGGCTAGATTGTGTGTGTGGGGGGGGGAAACTAGGAGTTTGGTTTTATTGGGGTTAAGGGTTAGGTGGGTTTTGGGACATCCATATTTCAGTAGAAGTAAAGGATTCTTGGGTAAGATGTTGCAGAACAGAGGGAGATTTGGAAGAGCAGAGGATGGTGGAATCATCAGCATATTGGATTACAGTACTGTTAGGTAAAGAATTATGAAAGTCATTAATGAATATGCTGAACAACAGGGGACAGAGTATAGAGCCTTGAGGGACACCTATGTTAGTGCTCATGAAAGTTGAGAAGTGCTGCCATATGGTAGCTTGATTTCTATTGCTGAGATAGCTTGTAAACCATTATAATGTAGGGAATCTAGGTTAAGGCTGGAGAGTTTAGTCAGTAGGAGGGAGTGGGAGATAAAGTCAAATGCTTTAGACAAATCTAGAAAGAGAGCAGAGACAGAGGAACCAGCATCACGGGCTCTATTTACTGTGTCTAAGAAGGAGATTAGGGCAGTGTTGGTACTGCGGCCTGGTCTAAAGCCGTGCTGAGTAGGAGAGAGCATTTGGTGGCTTATTAAGTGGCTTATGAGTTGAGTGTGTACGCATTTCTCCAGAAGTTTGAAGATGGGGGAAAGTATGGCAATAAGACGGAAGTTTGAGATGTCAGAATTAGAGACCCCTTTGTGGAGAGGAAGGACAAAAGCATTTTTCTAGATGTCTGGTACACATGATTCTTCAACAGATCTATTAAGGAGGCTACTGATAGGATAAGCTACAGAAGGGGCAGCTACATGTAGGCATTCAGAAGGGAGGTTATCTGGAGCATTAGTACAGCATTTTAGTTTATGTAGAAGTTTTGTGATGGTAGATGTTAGGATGGGTGAAAGTGAGAAGGTAGGTAGGGGGTTGGTGCTATTGGGTACCGAGGATGTGGTGTGAGAGTTGGTGTGGATAGTTGGAAAGGATGTGGTTAGTTTTGCAATGGTATCAATAAAGTAGTTGTTAAAGAGTGAGGCTATATCAGTGGGAGTTTTTTCGGGGGCAGGGCTGCGGTTGCTGTTTGTCCCTGGGTGGAGTAAGGAGTTTATTGCATGCCAGAAGGTTTTAAGGTTTTGTCTGTCCTGATTTTGGATGTTTTAAAAATAGTCTTTTTTTTGTGGGGGGGGGGGGTTATGACTAAGCATTTATCTTGATTGCGAAGTTGCTTGTACTGTAAGAGGTTGGGTGAGGTTTTATTTTTACTCCAGGTTTTCCAGGCTATATCCCTGGTGGCCATAATTTGCTTTGTAGACTTAGTTAGCCAGGTAGCATGTTTTGTTCTAATTCTCTTAAGCCTGAGTGGGGCTAAGCTATTTAGTATTTTAAGAAATGTAGAGTTAAAGAATTCTACTGCATCATTGACAGGGAGAGTTTTTAATGGACTCCAGTTTGTACTTTGAAGGATATTGTTGAGGGTGTCGGGGGGAAGTGGGATGGGTCTCTGGTGTAACGATATTGGTGTGTATGTGCTATAGAGGTGGGATGGCATATTCTATATGCTGGTGAGTGGTCACTGATACAATCTGGAAGAGTGCCAGCGGAGGAGATTTTGTCAGGATCAGAAACTAAGATCCAGTCCAAGATGGATCCCTTGTTGTTTTTATTATTGTGTCTGGTTATATTTGAGATTAGCTGAGTACATTTGTGTAGGTTGGCACCTATTGAGGGGTTCTTAGTGATAAATAGCCAATTGACTTTTGACCACCATGTTGCTTCTGTGGTACGGAAAAGCCTTCTACACAGCCCACCTCATAAGTAAGGGCATCTCATCCAGAAACAAGGTGGTCATAACATCCTTGTAGTCTTCCCTTATAAGGCCCATTATTGAGTACAACACACCTTTCTGCATGTACCTCACAAAGCACATGCAGCAGCTAGACAGACCGCAGAGGTTCCTCACCAGGAGAATCTAGGGCCTCAAACACCTACCACACACAAATAGGCTAAAAGCCCTATCCCTCTACTCAGTTTCATACAGACTCCTTAGAGGTGACCTCTGACTGGCATACAAGGCAATCATGGACCCCACCTTGATGGGACTGTTGCATATCTGCAGGTCAAGCTCCACTCAAGTAACCCGTACGAGTGGCCTCAACCTGGTCTGTGACATCAACAGGACTTGCTGGTGGGACAGATTTGTCTCCCACAGACTCCCCATCTATGGAATAGACTCCCTTCTCCACATCAAGCACAGTACCTCTTTTTAAGCGCAACCTGGTTAACTGGATGGGAAACAGAAAATATACCCCAGGGATTCCCACCCATGTCCCTGCTGGGCAGAGGCATCGGGTGCCGATTTGTGTAAACATGGGCTAAACTCTTGGCTAGGCTTATAAGGGCATCAGGGCCAATAGCCTAGTAACCTCCTATGATCCCTCAGTATTCAAAACATATGTGTCGGAAGCAAAAGCCTGTGGAGTGGCTTCAGACCCAAATCGACAAAGGCATTGCAGTAGTCGCATCAGATTGGCCTATTGCCATGGAAGCCTCCTGAGGGGTCACTCCATACGGCTTGGAACACTGCAAAGGCACCTCACCCGAGAAGTCAGGCAGAAGGGAGGTCAAAGGTTGACTGTCATCTGCTAAATCCTTTTCCTTCCAACGTTCTGTCCTTGCATTTCTTGGGCAAGATATCAGTTGAGGCAGAGGGAACAGAGTCCAAGGATTCCATGTGGGTCATGAGGACTTCAGTCATACACTTATGAGTCTTAGCTCAAAACCTAGCATAATCCTGACAACTAGAAACATTGTGCTGAGGCCCCAGACAAAAGGAATGAAAATGTTTATGAGGGATGATGCAGTTATTGACCTTTTTAAACATTAATCAGAAGAAAAACAAACATTCTCAATGAGGTACTCGTCAAAGCAGGAAGAAATAAATCTGAAGAAAACAAGCCAAATGATGAACTGTGAGCATCTGATAACGGAGTAGCGCATCAGACAGCATGGCTAAAAAGAAATGAATATCTTCGGATATCTGTAGGCTAGGGATGATGCAAAAACTCTGAAAATCTGGCCAGTTATGGACTTCTGCATGGCAGGAAGACCCAGAAATCAGTACTGTAACACTGACTACAAAGAGCGTACACCACAGACTTCTGCAGGAATCAAAACTGGCTTTTCCCACGGATAATACGGATATGGCCCACCAAGCACTAGTGGCTTCTCCCATGAGTAATACTGATACGGACCACCAAGCACTAGTGTTTTTTCCCCACAGGTAATACCGATACGGCTCACCAAACACTAGTGACTTTTCCCATGGGTAATACTAATACGGCCCACCCAGCAGTAGTGGCTTTTCTCATGGGTAATACAGAACTCAGTAATTCTGTGCTGTCCTTTAAATCAAGAAAACTTATCAAAATAACTAAAGATACGCCTGATATTTCAAGTCTAACTACTGAAATTCCTACTTGGTCCACACTGTGAAGAATTTAAATCACTCGGTGTCATCCTCTACATGGGCCTTCCATCAAGACAATAACGTTGCTGATTTCTATTTGTTGTAAGTTACACAGCTAGGAAGAAACTACGGAATTCAAATCAATTAGTTTCATCTTTTTAAAATTAAAAGGTGCCCCTTACATAAATGAAAACTGCTGAACTCATATACTCCCAGTACATAACATCCCGTAAAGGGTTCTTGCAATCCAGAAGTGTACTGGCAAACAGAACAGAAAAGAAAAGAAACAAAACTGTAACATGTTGTACAGGATGTAAATGCTAACAAGGTATTAATAACTTTATCTCCCTTTCCTGTATATCTATCACAGTCTCCAATATATATATATATAGATATATATATATATATATATATATATATATATATATATATATATATATATATATATATATATATATATACACACACACACAGTCCAAGTCTTCTGGTCTTAGATTAACACTTATGTACACAACTAATACCCACCTTACTACTAAACCTTTTACAGGAGAACCGCACCCACAAACTGAAAAACGTGCATTTCATCATGTTTTGATCATTCCTATATTTTAACACCACTCTGGGACCCTTTATAGTTTTTTTTTTTACTTTTGTATGTAATTTCAGACTCTTACCACATGGGGGTCTAGCATCTTGAAGTGGTATTACTCAGCCTCCTATCATCCCACAATGCAGTGTTTGTCTCAAAACCATGACATCACGCAGGTGTCTCTGTTCCCCAGTTGCTATCACAGCATTCACTTAGCTTGCATCCACTCTTCTGCTTCAATTACAAACTTTTAACAAAACAATTGTTGCTTTTCAGTGGCTAATTATACCACAAACAGCTGAAATTCCAAGGAACAGACTTTCAAAGATTTTTACTACAGATTCTTTTTAGACTTGCTAATTTTAAGGCTTCTGTTATCCTTAGGGATGCCACCTTTCATTGTGGCTAAAACCGGAGTAAAGCCATACCCCTCGCGCCACCAGTAACCCCACCCATCCCACCCCATCTCCCTCCCATGTTCTGCCCATTTGTGACGTCATGCTGACATCACACGGTGAGGAACGCCCACTATTTCCATTTCTTCTGCCTACTTTCTGCTGATTTACTATGCTTTTTTGTAAAAAAAAAAAAAAAAGCATAGTAAATCAACCGATTTACAAACTTCAATAGTCTGTTTCCCTTTTGAAACAGAATACTGGAGTTTGTGCAGTGTTTTCCGGACTACCGGAGAATCAGTTTGATTTCCGGATAGTCCGGAAAATGAAGGGGTGGCAACCCTAGTTATCCTTGACTTGTAGTTCTTCTATTAATCTCCCCCTGCCACTTCACACCACCTCCCTAGCTGTCAGAGTGCTGCAAGTAATTTGAGCTGCTTACTGTTGTGGTTGACATAATGGACTGCTCACCTCTTCCAGCCTTGACAGTGGCACAGTTTTGCAAGGCTTTGATCTCCCATTCCCAGGCCTTCCTGTTGATTGAAAGTACCGAACATGTAGACTGCTGCGGTGTAAAGAGAGGACAGTTCTCGGACATTACACTTTTGCATTAATCTGTATTGAAATGCATGTTAGTTTCATGATTTCCAAAATCCTCGGTGCTGCACCCCATTTTAATTTCGGTTATTTAACTTGTCCACAGCAGGATTACTAAACAGTACGTTACAACAAACTCAGAACATTGGACATACATATTATGTGTCCATCTACCAAAATACAGTATGGCTGCCAGTGATTCTTATCTGCAACTTATAACAGAGATGTGGGGGGGGGGGGGGGGGGGTCTTGTCTCCTTTTTGCTGTACTGTCATTTTCTTAGCAATTTCTTCTATCTAAACCACTGCATGTGCATAGAAAGCACATTTTCTGTGAAGACAAGTGTATAAAAGCTCCACAATCCCAATCATAAACCAGACCCACTTTTCTCAAACACTGCTACACTGGAGTTTCACCAGTGAGCATTCAGTGTGTCGATACACATTTTGGATTCCTCCCATTCAGTTTAACAAATTAGCTATGCCTACTCTGTAGATTTCTCCTTATAAATATACCCAGCACATCTACTGACGACGTCTGTCAAATACAGTTGTACCTTTACCCTTTTCCTTTTTAAAATTTGATGGACCACCGTGGGTGCTGTTTGATGCTTCCAAGTTAGTTTTTTATCAAGAATGCTTTGTAAAAGGCCTTCAAGATAACTGTCTATTATCATACAGAGGCTGACTTTGGCCAGACAGCCTTGCGGAGACAAAATGCAATACTTATTCACTTTCTCTCAATACAGCATTAGATAGATACAGCAGTCAATAATTTTAACTCTAAAAAAGTGAACTGCCACTGTAATACCAAAGCCATGACATGGCAAGACATTACGCACAGAAATGTTGTACTTCCATTCACAAGTCATCCTCCGCCTTGTTTCAACAACCTGTATTTACTACTTCTAATCCTGCAATATTTCTATCACTACAAACCTTGCAGAAAAAAGAAGTTTTATGTACTCACCATAACGTTCCATCTGAGTAGTTATACTTAATTTTTCTGCAACCTGTGGATATTCGGATCCATATCTGATCAGAGCCGGCAACTTTTTTCTAGCATCTGCTCCAAGCTCCGAGCTTCTCCCCTTACCCATAATGCCCTACCATCTCCTATCTTCCCTCAGATCGAGTTTGCTGCAACTAACTATATATATGCAACTCAACCCAATAAACCAACCCTGAAAACAGGATAAGGTCTGGGGGACGGAGGGAGGGAATGTTGCAGAAAAATGAAGTATAACTACTCAGATGGAACGTTATGGTGAGTACATAACTTCTTTATCTGAAGTAGTTAACTTCATTTTATCTGCCACCTGTGGGACAGAGTCCTCAGCTACTCCGATCCTGGGAGGCCCTTATTGAAGGACAGTCCTGAGTCAAAGGATGCTCTACCTCTCGAAATCAGATCCAATTTATAATGACAAATGAAGGTATGTGAATTGGCCCATGTTGCTGCTGCACAAATATCATCCAAAGGCACCCTGGACCAAAAAGCAGCAGAAGTCGCTATGGACCTGGTAGAGTGAGCCTTAACTATACCAGGAGGAGATAAACCTTTTGCTTTGTAGGCATATGAAATGCAAAGAGTGATCCATCCAGCTAAAGAAACTTTAGAAATAGCTTTTCCCATAAACGCTTTGGAAAAGGAAACAATTGGTCAGTCTTGCAGAAAGACTTTTGTTCTATGAAGATAAAAACGAAGTTGTCTATGAACATCTAACAAATGGAGTTTGTATTCACCTTTATTTTGGAAATTGGGAAAGAAAACGGGCAGATTAATGGACCGGTTTATGTTTGCTTCAGATGCCACTTTAGGTAAGAAGGAAGGATTAGTACGGAGAGAGACCCTATCCTTATTGGAGACCAAATATGGAGGCACAGCAGACAGAGCCTGTAGCCCAGAAACCCTCCTAGCCGATGTAATGGTGACTAGGAAAGCTGTCTTCCAGGACAAAAACTTCAAATCCACCGAAGCTGCAGGCTCGAATCGAGGAGCCACCAATGCCTGTAAGACAAAGGTAAGGTCCCAAGGGGGCACTGAATCCTTGACAGGGGGCCGTAACAGAAAAGTACCTTTAAGAAAAGCCTTACACAGCCTAGAGGAGGCTAAGGCCATGTTGTCTTCACCAACATGAAAACTGGAAATGGCTGCCAATTGTGCTTTCACTGTGGAGGAACTAGCTCCTTGCTGAAAGATACCAGACAGGAAGTCCAACACCGCTGGAACAGGGGCTGTAAAGGGATCTAGTTTTCTCTGAGGCCAAATGGAAAAGCGCTTCCATTTACTGCAATAAAGTTTCCTAGTGGAGTCTTAAAGAGAGGCCAGCAGAATGGATTTTACCGGGAGTCCTGGCAATTAAGGGAACTGGAGCAACCAAGAGGTTAGCTTGAGGCTGCCCAGATCGGGCGGACGTGTCCCCGACGGATGGGAAATTAGATCCGGGCAGGGATCCAGAACCCACAGGGGAGCTAACAGATGAGACCAAAGGAATGGGAACCAAACCAGATGAGGCCAGAACAGGACAATGAGGATCACTTTGCAATGTAGTCGGCAAGCTTTCTGAAGAAACTTCGGAATGAGAGGTAAAGATACAGAGCCCGGGGGGGGGGGGCAAGCATGGACTAGAGCGTCTAAGGACTTCCCCTGGTAAGGGAATCAGCACAAAGAACTCGCTGCACTTCGCTTTGGAAGGAGATGTGAAGAGATCACAGCAAGGCTGACCCCATGCAAGGAAAATCTCCTCCGCTACTGACTGTTTCAGAGACCACTCATAAGGCATCAGAATGGCCGACTCAATCTGTCCACTAAAATGCTGGAGCGCCCCGAGATGTGCGTTGCTATCAGAAACTGACCGGTGGAAATCACCCATTCCCACACTCTCATGGCCTCGCAACATAGAGAGTAGGATCTGGTTACCCCCTGCTTGTTGATGTACCAGACGACCGACATGTGGTCTGACTGAACTGCAATCAATCCGAGAGGGAAGACGGTGTGAAAGGCTTCCAACACTAAAAGCACTGCCCTCATCTCTAGAACATTTATGTGCAAATTGGTCTCTGCCTGGGACCACGTGCTTTGGACTGTCCTTCCCGAGCAGTGTCCCCCCCAAGCGAGTTGGGAGGCATCCGTGGTCACTGTGGTTTGGACTGGAGGGGACGCAAAGGGGCGTCCTTTTGATATCTCCGGTGAAGTTAACCGCCAAAGAAGAGATGTCCTGTAGACGTGACAGATCTGTCCCCCCTTCATCAGAAATTCAATGGGCAGGTCTAACCAAGACCACTGAACAGCCAGAGTCCATTGAAGAACCTGCAAGTGAAGGCGCGCATAAAGGTAGAATAGATATGGCGGCAGCCATGGAGCCCAGAGCCCGGAGAACCTCTCTCGCCTTTGAAGACTTGGAGTTCGCTATCTGAGCTATGTGGCACCTGAGATGTAGAATCCTATCTGGAGTTAGGAATATCTTCATCTGTAAAGTGTCTAACCGTGCCCCAGTGAAGTTTAGAACTTGTACTGGTTGCAAATGGGATTTGTGAACATTGACTATAACTCCCAGTAGCTCTGCTAACCGAATGAAATAATCTCGGGCCAGACACAAGTGATGCTTGTGCGCAGAGAAGAGCCAGTCGTCCAGTTATGGAAACACCTGAATACCCTGAAGCCTCAGGTGAGCCGCTACAACTGCCATTACCTTGGTGAACACCATGGGAGCTGTGGTGAGACCAAAGGGTAGGGCTCTGAACTGAAAATGACTGGCTCCCAGCCGAAAGCGCAGAAACTTTCTGGAGCTTGTGTATTTTGATGTGGTAGTAAGCATCCTGAAGGTCTAACGAGCACATCCAGTCGCGCACTCAGAGATAAGGTACAATGGACTGTAGGGTGACCACCCGGAATTTCTGTTTGGCTACCGAAAGGTTTAATGTTGACAGGTCTAGAATGGGCCTGAGGTCCCCAGTCTTTTTTGGCACCAAAAAGAACCTTGAGTAGATGCCTAATCCGGATTGATCGAGGGGGACCTTTTAGATGGCTCGTTTGAGAAGCAGCTTTGAAACCTCTAGAGCTGCGGCCTCCCTGTGAGCGGGTGGAACATCCGGGAGGTGTTTTGTAATATTTGGAGGGGCAACGAAAGGAATAGAGTAACCTCTGGATATTATCTGAAGAACCCAGCAATCTGTCGTAATGGACTCCCATGCTGCTGGGTGTAAGGACAATCGTCCCCAGACTGCCTCCAGAGTAGGACAGTCGGGCAACCTCTCAGGGCTGCTGACCGGGTCCATCAGAGAAGGGTTCCCTAGACCTGAAATTCCTGGGACCCCCCCTCTACCTCTGGGTCGGTGTCAATCCTGTCCCCCTCTGCCTCTGGGGGAATAGCTGTCCTGAGGATCCCGGGAAAACTGAGATTTTCAGAACCACATCTTCTTCTGCCCTCTGATTCCTAGAGAAGGACCACTGAGGGTTAGAGAAGCAGACTCCGATGGCAAAAGTGTTCCCATCCTTTTCACACTGGACAAATGCATCACGTACTGTCTTTCCAAAAAGGGAAGAACCGTCGTAGGGAGCGTTGATAAACAACGCCTTGAAAGGGTCCACGAACTGACACAATCTGAGCCAGGCATGACGCCTCATGGCTATGCCTGTCCCAGCCGCCCTAACTGCTCCTTCCGTGGCATGGGAAAGTAGCCACACAGATGTGTTTGAGAATGACTTCAGAGTAGACATTTTCGCCGAGAACAGCTGTCTGTCCTGCGGCGATAAAGTCTCTGGGGGCAACTCAGCGAATTCCAAAGCAAGGTCTCGCTGAAGCCGAAACACGTGCCAAATAATTCAGCACACAGACAGAAAGAAGTCACTGAGGAGTATGCGCACTTCCCAAACCTATCCATCAACCTGAACTCCTTGTCTGGAGGGAAGACTAAGGAACTCTCCTATGCTAGTTCCTTCTTTGTGGCCGCTGCAACCAACACAGCATCAACTGGGGCTCCTTTCAACCAGGGTTGTCTGTCAGAAGGGGGAGATAAAACCATGTCAGGGTGTTTGGGGATGGGCTCTATGGTGTCGGGCTCCTTCCATGCCCTCGTGGTGATGAGGTTCACCAAGGGGTCTGCTGGTGGGGACACCCAGGAAGTAGATCGGCCCGTGCCAAAGGCATCCAGGAACACTGACTCATCCCCAGAAAGTTTTGGGGCTGACCAACCTCCCCTCTGGCGGAGGATCTCCATAATTTCTCCGAAGTAGACGTCTTCGGGAGGTGACCTGGGGGAACCTTCTCCTTCATCTAGGTCAGTGTCAGTAGTGAGGGACTCGGGGGAGTCCAAGTGCCTCCTTTTGCACTTGCGCTTACGGTGACCCTCTTCAGTGGGACTTTCAGAAGGGGATCCACGAGCCACAGGGGTTTCCTCGGGGAAAATGACCTGGGGAGCCTCTGGCACGGGCTGTCCCTGAGAGGGGATGAAGGGAGTCATCGCCAAATCCAGGGGGGGCCTGGGTGGTATCCGAGGGGCTGGGCTGGGGTCTCAATCCCTGGGAGAGAACCCTCTCCACCACTTCGAAGGCTGAGGGAGAAGCCCTCCAGAGATACGAAGCGGGGACCAGAGCTGAAGACAGGGTAGCCTGAGGTCCGAGGGAATGGATCGGATCTGAAAAGGTCGGAGCTGAAGAATTCTTTCCCCCGGGTCGGACCCCTGTCCGCGGCTCAAAGAGTCACTCTGATCCGAACAAGTCGGATCTGAGGAACCCAAGGTAACAGCCGGAGTCGAGGTTGGAGGAACTGTCGGCACAGAGCTACCAGCTCCGAAAACCCTCTGATCCAAAAGCCCCGAAGCACGGTTTAGGGAAGGAGAGATGGGGCGGAAGAGAGGCATGGAAGTCACCCCTCCAGAGGGAGAGGGACCTGGCAAGACTCATCTGAATTTGAGTCTGAATAAATCTCCGCATCATCCTGTCCCTGAATAAATCTCCGCATCATCCTGTCCATATCCATGTCCGATAGGCTCCGAGTAGACCTCGAAGAGGCCACCGACTTGGATCTGGCCGGTCTGCACAGTGGGGAAGAGGGCCTCAGGTCCGAATGTTCCAACGGCTCCGGTGAGAAATGAAGATACCGGAGCTGTGGAGAAACAAGCCTCATGGTCTTAGATGGGGAACTGAGAAAGAGCTCCCTGTCTGGGGACCTCTTACGATGCCTGTTGCATAGTTTCGAAATACTGAAATTCGATGTTTCAGTATTTCGAAATTATGAAGTGAATCCATATATTTTATATATATATATATATATATATATATATATATATATATATATATATAAACACACACACACACACACACACACACACACACACACACTTGCGCACTCACCACAAATGCCCACCCCTTATTGTGATTGCAGTAAAAAATATTTAGTTGCATGACACAAGTACTGTTAGGACTCCAGGAAAAAATGCTAAACAGTCCCACTATGAGAACAGATTTGGCACTACAGCTTCTCTGCCCTTGAAACTGACACTGAATGCGGGTTTCAAAGCTGTGGCAATCAAAGAAAATGGATCTGGTTTGTGACGGATACACCTTACCTTGTGGCCGATTTCAAATAGGCAAATTGCACACATAGTTTGGAATATGCAAACATACGTTTGTTCATTGATTCACCTTCCTTGTATGCACAACCACAAAAATTATACATTTTTCCCACCGATCCCTTCATTACTTTGACTATGTCAGCACAAGCAATAAAAATAAACATTTTCTGCAATGACCCCTTAAGTCTGGTTTGTCCATGTATGCACAAGCACTACCAAATGATATCAAAATGAATCATTTCCCCCAAAGGGTTGCCTAACTTACTTTTACATGCAAGCACAATCACCAAAATAAAAACGTTTTCCCCAATGGCTTCTTCAGTACTGTTTGCATGCATTGTAAGCACCAAATAACATCAAAAGGAATCATTTCCCCTAAGAAGCCCTTCTGTACCTTGGCCATGTATACACAAGTACTAAAATTATACAAATTTCCCAACAAACCCTTCATTACTTGGTCTATGCAAGCACAAGCAATAGAATTAAACATTTCCTGCAATGAGCCCTTCAGTAAGGTTGGTCCGTGTATGCACAAGCACCACAATGAAACATTTTCTCCAATGACCCCTTCAGTCCTGTTTGTCGATGTATGCAGAATCGCCAAACAATTAAACATTTCCCCTAACAACCGTATCAGTAGTCTGTCCATGTATGCACAAGCACCAGAAATTAAACATGCCCCCTAACAACCCTCTCAGTAGTCTGTCCATGTATACACAAGCACCAGAAATGAAACATGCCCCCTAACAACCCTCTCAGTAGTCTGTCCATGTATACACAAGCACCAGAAATGAAACATGCCCCCTAACAACCCTCTCAGTAGTCTGTCCATGTATACACAAGCACCAGAAATGAAACATGCCCCCTAACAACCCCCTCAGTAGTCTGTCCATGTATACACAAGCACCAGAAATTAAACATGCCCCCTAACAACCCTCTCAGTAGTCTGTCCATGTATACACAAGCACCAGAAATGAAACATGCCCCCTAACAACCCCCTCAGTAGTCTGTCCATGTATGCACAAGCACCATAAATGAAACATGTCCCCTAACAACCCCCTCAGCAGTCTGTCCATGTATGCACAAGCACCATAAATGAAACATGCCCCCTAACAACCCCCTCAGTAGTCTGTCCATGTATGCACAAGCACCATATATGAAACATGTCCCCCAACAACCCCCTCAGTAGTCTGTCCATGTATGCACAAGCACCAGAAATGAAACATTTCCCCTAACAATCCTCTCCGTAGTCTGTCTACGTATGCACAAGCACCAGAAATGAAACATGTCCCATAACAACCCCCTCAGTCATCTATCAATGTATGTACAAGCACCAGAAATGAAAGATTCCCCCAACAATCCTCTCAATAGTCTGTCCATATATGTACAAGCACCAGAAATGAAACCTGTCCCCTAACAACCCTCTCAGTAGTCTGTCAATGTATGCACAAGCACCAGAAATGAAGCATGTCCCCTAACAACCCTCTCAGTAGTCTGTCCATGTATACACAAACACTAGAAATGAAACACGTCCACTAAAAACCCTCTCAGTAGTCTGTCCATGTATGCACAAGCACCAGAAATGAAGCATGTCCCCTAACAACCCACTCAGTAGTCTGTCCATGTATACACAAACACTAGAAATGAAACACGTCCACTAAAAACCCTCTCAGTAGTCTGTCCATGTATGCACAAGTACCAGAAATGAAAATTTCCCCTAACAACCCACTCAGTAGTCTTGTCAATGTATGCACAAGCACCACCAAATGACATCTACATGAATCATTCCCACAAGAAGGCACTGTGTACTTTTGGCATGCATGCACAAGCACAAAAATGAAGCATTTGTCCCCAATGACAGACTCATTACTAGTCTCTGTAAGCAAAACCAACAAAAAAACTTTTTCTCCAATGAACCCTTCAGTCAGGTTTGTTCATGTATGCACAAGCACCACCACATTACATCAAAATGAATCATTGCTTGCTCACACACACACACACACACACACACACACACACCATACAATGCAAGAATGTCCCTTTTATTCCTCATTATTCATTCTGTAACAGTGGCAGTAGAAATCCTTTAGCCACATGCAGAATAAGGGATGTATATAAATGGTTCTGAGTATATAGTCTCTGCACCCTTCACAGATGATTTTGTAATAAAGATGTCTCACTCAGAACTTCAAACACAAAAGCTGATGAATGCTATAGATTACTTCCCGCCACAAACTGGATTATAATTAACAGCTCAAAAAAAAATGTCAATGCTTTGCAAAAAACTCAAGCAAGTTTTAGTGTTTACAGCCTCAACACCTGTTAATACAATAAAAATGAGAGAAAAAAAAACAACATTCAGAAAATATAGTAAACAGTGGAAGAAGTAAACTAGTAATGTATAAAAGTGTGTAGGTGTGTGCATGACTGTGCATGAGCACCAGTATGTTAAATGTGGAGAATTTATTATTTTTTCTTTATTACAGTTTGATGACCAGGAAAGTCTACTGGGCCTAGAAGAGCCCGTTTTAAGCGGAGGCCCAGGGAGAAAAGCTCCACAGGATATCATAAATTCTTTTATTTTATTTATTGCAGTTTGATGACCGGGATTATACCAATACTACATGGTAATAGTAACATGAAAAAATGCGCGTTTTGAATTTATCCTTTAAATCTGTGTTGTGATGCAGTAAATGTAATCAAAGCATAATTAGTATCTCTTTCTCTCTCTCTTTATATATATATATATATATGTATATATATATATATATATATATATATAAATATATATATATATATATATATATATATATATATATAGGGTCATAGGTAGGTACTAGGCTATCGGCCCAAGGGCCTACGTAAGCCTAGCCAGCAAGGTTCCATAGCTTACGCCACCCAAGAAAGTTTTTATATATATATATATATATATATATATATATATATATATATATATAAAAACACACACAGACACATACACAGACATATTCTATGCTTCACTTTTATTTAGTATTTTAAGTACATAAAAATATTTCCTCAAAAACTGCTTGAAATCATTTACAGATTGTGTGGCAGCTTATATAAAATGAGCGTACTCTTAGTAGAACAATAATAGTTAAGCCCTAGTTTTCTGAATGCATTTAATTTGAAATGGCAGCATAATTAATTATTTTTTCTCCAAAACACCCCTGGCACCCCCTTCAAGCTCATTCATCTTCACACAGTCCGGAATATTAAATGTAAAACCAGAATGTCTGGAGCTCATTCATCTTCACACAGTCCAGAATATTAAATGTAAGACCAGAATGTCTGGAGCTCATTCATCTTCACACAGTCCAGAATATTAAATGTAAAACCAGAATGTCTGGAGCTCATTCATCTTCACACAGTCCAGAATATTAAATGTAAGACCAGAATGTCTGGAGCTCATTCATCTTCACACAGTCCAGAATATTAAATGTAAAACCAGAATGTCTGGAGCTCATTCATCTTCACACAGCCCAGAATATTAAATGTAAAACCAGAATGTCTGGAGCTCATTAATCTTCACACAGTGCGGAATATTAAATGTAAGACCAGAATGCCTGGAGCTCATTCATCTTCACAGTGCAGAATATTAAATGCAAGACCAGAATGTCTGGAGCTCATTCGTCTTCACAGTCCAGAATATTAAATGTACAACCAGAATGTCTGGAGTTCATTCATCTTCACAGTCCGGAACATTAAATGTAAAACCAGAATGTCTGGAGCTCATTCATCTTCACAGTCCGGAACATTAAATGTAAAACCAGAATGTCTGGAGCTCATTCATCTTCACAGTCCGGAATATTAAATGTAAGACCAGAATGTCTGGGGTGTTCTACAGAGGGCCACTTGTAATGACTGCCCTGTATGTCATGTGGGTAACACTATAAATAAACTGAAAAGGTCAGCTCAACATTCTGACATCAGCTGTAAATGCCAGAGGAACGCCTTATGCAAAACACTTATTAGGACCCCCCTCCCCACCGACAGTCTGATTTTAAATGTATAATGCACTCTAACTGGACTGAGTTTTTGTTCCATTTTATACATGTACATGCACACATACATATATAGATATACCAAACACACAAACACATGTACACAAGCACACCAACATATAAAATATATATGTGCATTTATCTCCACATGCACACACACACATCCATAGGTATCCACACACATACATATACATTATATATATATATATATATATATACACACACACACACACACACACACACACACACACACAGACACACACAGACACACACACACACACACCAGTGGTCCTGCTGTTACTTAGCTTCTCTGTCAGTCTCCCTTTATAGGACATTTTCTACTCGTGTATGGATGACTAATATTGACCTAATCTGTTAAAACAATGAGACTCCCTACTCAGCATTAGCACCTTCTCTCCGGACTATTTTTTTCTTCCAAACGTGGAACCAAAAGCAACTCTCAAGTATATCGTTAACACATCAATCTGCTCTCCTGAAGCTTTCATTACCTTTACATTTGTGATAAGTACTTGAGTTGACCAATCATTTCCATGGAGATACAGAGTTACTTCATTACAAATTTTAATATTTCGTGATGACAGCATTCACATTAATGTACCTCACCGAGGTGAGAAAGGCCAGAACGTTTTTTAGGTGAAGACCATTTTTGAAGGACGGGCTTGTGGAGAAACATAAATTGTGTTTATTTGTAACATATACCCCTGATCATGAGGCTGTGTTCAGTAAAAGGCATTTGTTCATCACATGGAAGTTGGCATATATAAGTAAAGGGGTTGCTGTGTATATGGTAAGTACTTATTGTCATACGGTCTGTACCTAATGATGTAAAGCTAGCAAGTCATTAAAGGTTTTCTCCACCTGTAACCTTGTTGACAAGCTGACCTTGTTGACAGCTTCATTTTGTTGATCTGGCACTCAATGTTGCTTCTGAAATTACTGATTAGGTCTACTGTCTCAGGTTTAATCCTGCATCTGTCACCATCTCCCCGGACCCCCCTCTAGCTAGGGTCAAACAACAAAACGTCTCCAAAGCTGATTACAACTTCCTGAGGGAAGGTATAAAACAGCTACACAGCCCCTCCACCACTGTAGGAAATGGCACCAATGTCCAAATCTAGACCAAAGTACTTCACAAGCATTTATATAGATGCATGGAATCAATACCGGACCGGACAAAATCATCCTCCGCAAGGAAGAGTAAAACCGCCTAGTGGACATCTGCCATAAATAAACTATATTAGAAAGAAAAAATTGCTGTCCAGGAGCAAGAAAGTACAGTTGTGTACACTACCCATAAATGTAGATGTTAGAGTGTATTCACTGATGCAGTCATCACATTTGGGTCATCTGCCTGCAGGTAGCCCTCAGCCGGCCTAAATATCAGAGTCTTGGGATTTCTGCGTCAGATGCTTTCGCTTCTTCCATGACGTCAGGTCGTCAGGGATATAAAACATGCAGCAGACGCCATGACATCAGTTTTTCTTGCCCCAGATGTCAGGTGCCCCCACAATAGAAAGCAATTATATGGTATGAAACGCCCCCAACAAAAAGCAAATACACATGATGTAATACACACCAAACAAGACATGATGTAATACACACCATACAAGACATGATGTAATACACACCAAACAAGACATGATGTAATACACACCAAACAAGACATGATGTAATACACACCAAACAAGACATGATGTAATATATACCAAACAAGACATGATGTAATATATACCAAACAAGACATGATGTAATATATACCAAACAAGTAGGAGAGGTAAAAAGTCAAGAGAAGTCAGGGGGGGCTGGAGGGAGGGTAACCAGGACTGCAACAGTGAATACACTCTAACATCTACATTTATGGTAAGTGTACACAACTGTACTATGTTCTTCGTGTTTCACTGTTGCAGTCATCACATCTGGGTTGATTCCCAAAGCTAAGGAAGGGAGGAGGTAGTTAAGGGGCATTAGGGCCAGCTATTAAGCCCTGCAAGACTGCTGTGGCAAATCCAGCTCTGGATTTAGAAATGACAGGCAGGTGGTAATGCTTGGTGAAGGTATGTACAGAGCTCCAGGTTGCAGCTTCCAGGATGTCCCTGGTAGGGACTCCTCTGAGAAAGGCAGTAGAGGTAGATGCAGCCCAGGTGGAATGTGTTCTTATCCCCTGTGGGGTAGGTTTTCCATGGTGCTTGTACCAGAAATGGATACAATGTGCTATCCATTTGGAAATGGTTTGCTTTGAAATGGCCTTCTCCTCTGCCCCTGCAGCAAAGCTGACTAGCAGCTGGTCAGATTTTCTGAAAGGCTTAGTCCTAGCCAAACAGAATCTAAGCTGTCTGTGCACGTCCAGAGAATGCAGTATCCTTTCCCCTTTATTTTGAGGATTAGGGAAAAAAGTAGGCAAATGAATGGACCGGTTCAAAGCCACACCAGATACCACCTTGGGCAAAAATGATTGATTAGTCCTGAGGGGAAACCTTGTCCGCATGGAAGATAATGAAGGGTTCCACTGCTATGAGGGCCTGCAGTTCAGACACTCTTCTTGCAGAAATGATGGCTAGAAGTAAAGCTGTTTTCCAAGAAAGTAATTTCAACTCTGCTGTAGCATTTGGTTCAAAGGGGGGAAGAGTAAGTTTTTCCAACACAAAATTTAGGTCCCAGGCTGGAGTGGGAGCTCTCCTGGGGGGAGGGGGGGTCTTAAATTTTTGGCCCCTCTAAGAAATTGTTTTAGCAGTGGATGAGAGAAGATGGGTGGCTCAGTATTATAATGTGCTGAAATAGCAGAGGCATGAATCTTAACTGACAAGAAAGATGGGCCCTTGTGGAGCATTTCTGTTAAATAATCTAGAATATGAGGTAAGCTGTGCACCAGTGTGCCCATCCCTTGAGAATGGCTCCAGGAACAGTATCTTTTCCACTTTTCTGAATAGGATTTTCTAGTATTAGGCCTCCTTGCCTCAAGAATGACACCCAGCACCTGTTTACTGAGGGTTGCTAGAGGTGAGCTCAGGGGATTAGCCAGGCTGCAAGGTTCAGGGTTTGAAGCTGAGGGTGCAGAATCTGGCCTGCCTGCTGGGACAGCAGGGTAGGGATCTGAGGCAGGTGTCATGGTTATAGCACTGTCAGACTGCACAAAAGGGGGTAACCAGTGCTGGCGTGGCCAGTCCGGTGCAATCAGAATCCTCCTTGGCTTGTCCTGTTTGATCTTTAGCAAGACCTTCGAGAGGAGAGGCAGAGGGGGGAAGGCATAGACCGAGAGGCCTTCCCAGGTAAAGGACAGGGCCATCCACTTTCCAAGCTTGACTGTGGGGAGTTCTGGTGCAGTTTTTTTTTTCAACTGGTAGTTCTGAGGGGAGGCAAACAGGTCTACCTCTGGAGTCACCCATTTGTTCCTCAAGAGCTTGAATATTTTGGGTTCCAGTTTCCATTCGTGTGGGTCCATGAGATTTCTTCTTAAGTCGTCTGCCAGTGAATTTAGTTTGCCTGGCAGGAATTGAGCTTGCATGTTCACTTGGTTGCTCAAGGCTGTGTTCCACAGAGCCATGGCTAGTCTGCAGAGTGAGTAGGAATGGGTTCCCCCCCTGCTTGTTTATTTACCACATAACTGGTGTTGTCCATCTTTACCAATTGTAGTCCTGGAAGAATAAGGTCTTTGAAGGCTGTCAGAGCATTCTGTACAGCTAACATTTCTTTTTGATTGATATGCAGGTGCATCTGTATTGGGTTCCATTTGCCCTGAATGCACTGCCCTGCCATGTGTGCCCCGCATGCATAGTCTGATGCGTCTGTTAGGGTTTGGGCGGTAGGGGGTAGAGTGAAAGAGCATTCTGTACAGCTAACATTTCTTTTTGATTGATATGCAGGTGCATCTGTATTGGGTTCCATTTGCCCTGAATGCACTGCCCTGCCATGTGTGCCCCGCATGCATAGTCTGATGCGTCTGTTAGGGTTTGGGCGGTAGGGGGTAGAGTGAAAGGGAGTCCCTTGTTATGGTTGCAGGCTTCTGCCCACCAAAGGAACTCTGCCGTTAGGCAAGGGATGATGGGAATCATTGTTTCCAGGTCCTGAGAATGTTGACCCCATAGACTTCTTAGATACCATTGAAGTTTCCTCATATGCAGTCTTGCATATGGAATTAACAGAATGCAAGAGGCCATGAACCCTATGGCTTGCAGGATTTTCCTTACAGATAGCTGGGTTTTTGTGGACAGTAGGTTGAAGTAGGTTGTCAAACTTGTTTCTCTGGAGTGAGGAATGCCACCTGGGAAGCTGTGTTCAAGCTTGCTCCCAGGAATACAATCTGTTGGCAGGGTAATAGGTGTGATTTCTTCTTCTTGATGGTGTACCCCCAGTGAAGTTAGAAGTCTTTTTACGAATGCCAGGTGCTGTAATATCAAGTCCTGACTCTCTGCCTGAATCAGGCAATCGTCCAAATATGAGGAAATCTGAATATTTCTATGCCTGCAAAATGCAATGGCTGGAGCAAGGCACTTTGTGAATACCCTGGGCGCAGTAAATAAGCCAAAGGGAAGTGCAGAGAACTGACAAGTGCATGGAGCCTGCCCTGAAGCGTACGCATTTCCTGCAAGATTCCCTTATTAGGATGTGCAGATAAGCTTCTTTTAAGTCCAGGGTTGCCAGCCAGGCATCCTTGGTTAGCATTGGAAGAAGCTGTTGAAGAGTTGGCATTTTGAATTTTGGAACCACCAGAAAGGTGTTGAGGATAGACAGGTCCAGGACAGGACGCCAGGAGTTCTCTTTTCTGGGAACCAGGAACAGTCTTGAATAGAAACCTTGTCCTCTTTGTTCTGCTGGGACAGGCTGAATAGCCTTGATGCTGAGGAGAGACAGAACTTGTTTTTGGGCCTCCACCCACTGGTTTGGGGGGAGGTCTGGCCATCCACTTGGGGGTGAGAGAGAGTGGAAGTGGAATCTGTATCCTAGGGAAACTATGTTTAAGACCCATTTGTCTTGGGTAATGAATTCCCAGTTTTTTGCATGCAGGGCGAGCTTTCCTCCTAAAGGTGCAAGTAGTTGAGCAAGGCTTGGAAGAGTTAAGAATAAGTCACTGTGCAATTTTTCCATGGGGGGTGGCTTACTATTCCCTGCTTTGGAAGTGGGAGCCCCCCACTGCTTAGATCTGTGCATAGCCTGAGACTGAAGTCTTGGTGGTCTGGCTGCTCCTGGGTTTGGACTGAGAAGGCCTGGAAGGGACTGGAAAGGACCAGTTCTTTGAAGGCCAATGCCTACTGAATCTAGGTGGCTGTACTTGTAAGAAATCTTTAACAGTTTGCATAGATTTAGCTTTTTCCTCCATTCTTTTGAGGACTTATTCTGCTTTGTTGCCAAAAAGGCGCTCTTGGTTTAAGGGTGTATCCAGTAATTTAGCTTTCACATGATCTGGCAAGTTTTGTTCCTCAAGCCAAGCATGCCTTCTAAGTACAGACCCAGTGACAGCAGCCCTGCAAGATGCTTCTAAAGCATCAAAACCACATTGCAAAGTATGTTTACCAACTTTGTCAGCAGAATGCATTAACTCTTGTAAATCTTTATGTTCAGCACAGTCAGGAATCAACATAATTTTCTGTTTAATTAGTCCCATAATATGCTGCTGATACTTTAACATATGAAACTGGCAATTTAAAGCCCTAATGGCCAGAGTAGCAGAGGTATATACCTTTTTACCCCATCTGTCTAAAGCCCTAGAATCCCTATCAGAAGGGATAGGATTTTTGGCAGTAGTAGCCTTAATGCTTTTAGGTCCTTGGGAAATGGTCTCTGGATCCGCAGTAGGATTCTTGAAGAGAAATTTGAGAGAGTCAGGTACTCTATAGTACCTGTCAGGTTTCCTGGGAGCTGAAGACAAAGTGTCTGGGATAAGGCTGGATTCCAGGAAAACATCATCTACAATCTCCAGAACAGGAGAGATAGCTAAAGGCCTGTGCTGAGGCAGGTTTAAGACTTCCCCGTCTCTTTTTGGACTGAGAATAGTTCTGGCTTTCCCACCGGAAATGTTCCCCAAGGGTATACAAGGTTTCACCAAAAGAAAAATCTTCTGGAGGGGAAGCAGAGGGAATGGAATCCTCATAAGTAGATAAGGGTAAATCCTGGTAGTCAGAAGGAATAGAGATATCAGATTTCTGACCAGAAGGAAAATCAGTTCTAGGTCTCTTAGAGGGGGAAGGCTGGCTTCCACCAATTAAGGTAATAAGGTCTTCAGCCATTCTAATCATTTGTTTTTGAGGCATGTGAGCCTGAGAATGCGCTTTGGTCATCGGTTTTCTAGGTGTAGTGTGAGCTTTAGGCCTGAGGAATTTTGAAACAAAGTCGTCGGTTTAATATGAAAATCTGTAGGCCTGAATACACCCTCAGAAGCCGGTGCCTGCACAGCAGCTCCAGACCCATCCAAGGTAGAGACATCCGCAGGTTCCATAGTCGAAGAAGCATCTCACTGCATACCAGACTCTGAATGGATCTCAGCAGAGGCCTGCAAAACTGTAGAAGCAGGCATCAGGGGTTGCAAAAGCACCTCACTGAGTTACGGCAGACTGGCGACTAGCTTAACGGAAGCGTTGTCGGCAGTTTTGGACCTATGCAATCTGTCTCTGTCTTTATCCTTACATTTTTTCAGAAGATCGGTAGTCGGATGGCTTAACAAAACTATTTCGGAGTACGGAGATCGAGAACGAATGTATTTAGCTACAAAAATAGCCCGGCAACGAACAAGCCACAAAACAGACAACGAGGGACGTCATGGTCTGGGCCTAAACAGATGACGCAGTAAGAATGAAAATCTCTATGAGGTATTTGCTTTCCACAGGCAAGACCATTATTAATTTTTTTTTCTGACATCGGTTAGAGCAAGAAAAAAGGATCCCCAACGGGGTACTTATCTTTTTGAAGACTTCAAGTCTGAAACTTGAAAACGAAAATTTCAGGAGTCGGCCGACCGGCACTTCCGAACTGCTTCTGCTTCGGACACCGCATGGCAAGAAAGACTGATGTAATGGTGTCGGCTGCATGTTTTATACCCCTGACGTCATGGAAGAAGCAACAGCATCTGACGCAGAAATCCGAAGACTCTGGTATTCAGGCCAGCTGAGGGCTACCTGCAGGCAGAGAACTCAAATGTGATGACTGCAACAGTGAAACACAAAGAACATGGTGCAGATGCCCAATTGGAAGCAATCTCTCCCTAGCCTGAACAAGTAAATAAGAGCACTAGTGAAATCCTCTAAAACTAACAAAGTCCAAATTGGCCACATCTACTAGAGACAATCATAAGGCCTTCTTCCCATATGTCAGCAATCTCAAAGGAAGCATCCAGATCTGTTCAGAACTGGTCAAGGACACCACATACACAAATGCTGTAGATATAGCACATACACAAATGCTGCAGATACAGCCAATCTACTGGCTGACGGATTCAGTGAAAAATTCTTTCCACTGTCCCCCCCATCAGTAAATTAGGACATCCCCAGTACCTGCCCCCCATCCTTTATCTCTAGGGATCAAGTCATCACTGCCCTTTGAATGGAAAAAAAAATAAAGCCTCCATGGACCTGATAACATCCCAAGCTGCATCCTACATGAATTCAGGCATGAACTTGAAACATGATTAGACACCCTATTCAACCAAAACCTGAGTCCCGGCTTTGTCCCAGCTAAGTGGAGGACAGCCACTGTCATGCCATTACACAAAGGTGGTGCATCCACCGATCCAGGAAATTATAGATCCATCAGCCTAACTAGCCTATTCTGCAAGGCCATAGAATGGATTATCATGGACCTGATTAACTGGGAGATTGGCAATGTCCAAACACTCGACCCCGCACAGTTTGGCTTTGTTAAGGGGAGGTCATGTTGGTTAAATCTTGCTGACTTCTTTGAGACAGTCACCAAAGCCATGGACGAAGAGAAGACACTGCGCAACACCTACCTTACCTGGCCAAAGCCTTCAACACTATTCCCCACTCAGGCATAGTACATAAACTCTGTCAACTAGGTGTCAATCCATATGTTACCCAATGGGTAGCAAACTGGCTCACTGATGCAACCCATCTAATCAAAATAGGGGAAGCCACCTCAAGCAGTAGACCCATAACCAGAGGCATACCCCAGAGATCGGTCTTGGGGCCTTTGTTATTTGGGATATACTTCTCTGAGGTGCAGGCCAAAACCAGTGGGATATGGCTGACCAAGTCTGCAGATGACTGCAAGCTGGGTGCAGTCATCAATTCCCCAGGTGATGTGGACGTCTTCCAAGAGGGTCTCACCCAAACAAATGACTGGTGCCAGAAACATGGCCTCAAGCTGAATGCCAAAAAATGCATCATCATCACCCCCTTTGGGGAGTGAAGTCCCCACATATTATCAAATTAATAACAACGTCTTAAGTACACAACCATTAGTGCGAGATTTGGGCACCCAGGTGGACAGCAACCTGACTTTTGACCACCATGTTGTTTCTGTTGTACGGAAAGCTTTCTACATGGCCCACCTCATAAGTAAGGGTATCTCATCCAGGGACAAAAAGGTCATAACTTCCCTGTATTCTTCCCTTACAAGGCCAATTACTGAGTACAATGCCCCTTTTGGGATGTATCTCGCAAAGCACATGCAGCAGCTGGAGAGATCACAGAGGTTCCTCACCAGGAGAATCCAGGGCCTCAAACATCTACCCTACACATATAGGCTAAAAGCCCTGTCCCTCTACTAAGTTTCATACAGACTGCTCAGAGGTGACCTCTGTCTGGCATACAAACCAATCTCAGATCTGCCTTGATGGGTCTTGCTGCACATCCGCAAGTCAAGCTCCACTCAAGCAACCCATACTCGCAACATCAACCTGGTCTGTGATATCAGTAGGACTTGTTGGTGGGACAGATTTGTGTCTCAAAGACTCCCTCGTCTGTGGAATAGACTCCCTCTCCACGTCAAGCAGAGCACCTCATTATCCCTTTTCAAGTGCAACCTGGATAGCTGGATGGGAAACAGAAAATACATCCCTGGGATTCTACCCGTGTCCCTGCTCGACAGGGGCTTTGGGTGCTGACTTGTCTAAACATGGGCAGAACACTTGGCTAGGCTTATAAGGGCCTCAGGGCCAATAGCCTAGTAACTTCCTATGATCCTATTCATAAACACAATAGAGTACGGATTATTTTAGTATTTGTATCAGAGTGAATTTTCTCGCTAATAAGTGAGAAAGTCTGATATCTGGCATAGTAAGACTATGACAGACACAAAAAAACACGAGGCAAATACAGGAACTTTCATGCAAAAGAGATAACTGAAGACAATACTGACGTCACTATCCACAAAGAAAGCCCCTGTTCTTACAACATTCCGGAGATGTAAACAAGAATAGATTATGTCCCCCAGACTTTCAAGTGACTGCCATTCTATTCTCAGCCATCTTCCCCAAAATCCTGATCACTGTAACAAAAAAGGTTACTTAGCTCCTTTGAGCCACTTCTCCTTTTGTTAGTGCTCACACAAAGAATCCTTGCTGCGGAGCGTACTCATTTATTGATCAGCGCTGTCAGAGAAATAAGGTGTTCTGCCATTAGTGGTAAAAAGACAGACATACCACGAAAATACTGTCCATGAACTACACTAACAGCCAACTGTGATCACCATCACAAATATAGACCCAAAGAAAAGAAAAGATACATTTTGTTCCACTGCTATGAGCACAATGTACTTTTTTTTTCTTGCCCACAGATCAGACCATCATTGCCTTTTTACAATTTTTGTGCCAAATTTAGTGTACCGTTAATAACTAAAAGTATTTAAAGATAGAGATCGGCACTGCTTTAGGGCATCGCTTCCGATTTGCAAGCATCTCAACGGCTTTCATTGTCCACTCAAGAAGCCCGAGAGAATGCAGAGAGACAAACACAAACGGGGGAAGAAAACTTTGAAACCTACATTTTAATTTTACAGGGGAATGAAGAATTCAACGACAGCCTGCTTGGGAGTAGGTGGGGAGGAGCGGTCATGATGTCACCAGAAGGGGTGGGGATAAGAACTCTGTCCAAATTTTAAACCCGATATTAAACCTAGAATTTACAGTTAAACTGAAGCACCAAGCACTTTACCACTTTTGCCATAAGTATAAATTCAGTGCATCACTTTATTTATGAGGACACTTCTGCGCTGATTACCATCAATAAATAAAATAGCAGCACTATGCCTCTCAACTTTTCCAGGTTGCACAGAATGTTCTCAACATGTTTGATGATCTTGTAAATTACGGAAGATTTACACTCAGTCAGTAATGCTGTACTATATAGCTTCCAAATTCCCTTTTAGCAACTACACATTGGCGGAAAGGCTATTTTCTTAAGAGAATTAGCATGATATTTAAAACTGATGTTGTTTCAGTTATTTTTATTAGCGCCAGAACATTGAAGTAACCAATGAGTGCATTAATGCAGTTGATGGGTACATATGAGGTTTTGAAATTGTACTGACTTACCGCTAGTGAAGTTAAACAACCCTGGTAAAGAGCGGGACGTGCATTGTACTTTGGATGTTTATACATAAAGGAAAACAAACTATTCAAGAAGATAAATATCAATTCTACAGGAATTTTACTGTTGACTGGAGCTGTACTGAAATGTACCTGGCTCAGTTAATGTTTCTCAAACGAATCACGCTGTGCTCTCCTCGTTCAGTTCTCAGGAAAGCCAGTACGGCACAAATAACTGACCATGCAAAAGCCGAATTTTTTAAGCATATCTGCATACTACTAATTACAGTACATGGTCGATTTTGCAGCCTTGTTTATTGGTCGCTGTTGCAAACAATGCACCACGTGTTTTGCTTTGAAATCTTCAAAATGCACGCAATGCTCCAGGAAATGAAGCTAAAGCCACCAAATATAAATAAAGAGAAATTTCTAAACCATTAAATTGAGAATTTTAGTGGGAGACTGGAAAATTAATATACAACAGCACTGGTCAGAGCAGAATTAAAGGGGGGAGTGAAAACAAAATCACAGAGTGGCAGACAAACAGCAGCTCATTTTAAGACCTCTAATAAATGATAAAATACATTCATGGGGCATTACAAAAAGAATACTGGTAATGTTTACCTTTTAACACAAAGCTGATGAAAATACGGTTTGCAATGGTCCGATGGCAAAACAGCCTCTGCAGGCAATACTAACAAAGAAAAGAAGTTTCCACCTTTATACAAATACATTTAAACACCTTATGGTCATGGGAAGGACTAGGGAGCAGTGACATATCACAGAATGGACGGATTTATGCATTTAATCTGTAGACTCAGTTTAGGGGAAGGGAACTTTTAGCAAACTTCTGCTACTGTATAGCAATCCTGACGTCAGCATTTTTGAGACTAGTAAGTATTTCCACGGCGCGAGAGTTGATTTTTAAAAGTGAAACTAAAATAGGACGGTAAGGCATTTCACCGTCAGGGTAAAACAGTTGGATTCACAGTTTTTAAATACTGAAACACGCATTGCTTTAAAAGGGATCGGAAAACAGAGATAAAAAGTCCAAAAATGTAGAGCATTTATAAAAGGAATCCCAATGTTGTTCTTTAAAGGTCGTATTACCGTAATGCGACCGGAATCGATTGTCCAATTCCCACTGTAATACAAGTATCTATACAGGTAATCATGCCTCTTCACGTTGTGCCTGTGTGAATGCAGTGTACTAGTGGCAATGTACCCCTATGTACCAGTCAGCTTGCACCACTGTGAAAGTATTCTTTTATTTGATGTAAAAATTTATAAAAACAAATGGAGTCTGTATAAGTTTTTCCATATTTAGAATCTCAACAATGTTCTACTATTATCTTATTATTGTATAAATTGCATGTTATGTTGTTGGCTATGCTTGGAGCTTTTCTCCCCAGGCCTCTACTGAAAATGGACATGTACCCAGTTAGACTAGCCCAGTCAACAAATGTAAAATAAATAAAATATACTTACGAAATGTGAACCAGTTCAATTTAATGTTTATAATTTTTAATTCTGCATTTTCAAATATGACTAATCTATGAACCTACTAACCTATTAATGTGCAATTTACACTGCATCTTGTATTATTTTGTACAAAAATACAGATTTTTGTCCGCAGGCCTCTGCTGAAAAAGGGGTTCTACTCCCAGTCAGACTCTCCCAGTGAACAACTGAAAATAAAGTAAAATATAAAATACAAAACGTTTGTCCCCCACTGCACCCCACCTCAAAGGTTACTCAGAGCAGGCAGAAACATTTGCCTGGTGCAAAATTATTCAACACAAAGATACCGGGACCTCAAATTCAGTACATCTACTTAGCAGAGGTGTATTTTAATGTTATGTTAGGGTCATTTATATTTTTACAACACTACCTATTAAGTAATACCATATCTACAGTCTCGTAAGCAATCACAACTAGTTACATTACTTGGTAATCTGACTGCTTGACTTAGAAGTGACACGATTCACACACCGATAGGTACCAATCTGCAAGAGCAAGCTTTGAGAATCAAACATGGGTCTGCAGGATGCAGTTCATTTGCATTTTTCCTCCCTTAAACAAGTACACACAAACTGCTACTTCAGTTTTTTAAGTCAAATTAAGTTTAGGCCACCATACTCACCAACAGAAGGCTGGTTTAAGTGATACTTTATTAAGGCGGGACACACCTCTTGTGCTTACATAGAATAAGAACGTTAGGTGATGTTTCGTCTTACCTAGAATCAGATGAATGCTGTATAATCAAGCACCGAAATGTAGCATGATTTTAAAAAATGCATAACACATCTTTAAGAATGTTACATGTGACTGCAGAGTCCAGTTACAATGTACTATACTGCAAACCATGAAGTATCTACCCTGGTGATTCCTTCTATATTGATAGCTTGAAGACCGCTACCGATGAGTAACACTGTATAAAGCAGTCGACGTGGCGAGGGCACTTAAATGCACTAAGGAGGGAATATTTTTCTTGTATACAGAGCACATTACCATTCACCAAGTTTATTTCACTCTATGAAAAGTGATAGCAGCACAGATCCAAAATGTTCTTACTCTATGCATACCTTATTGCCTTTTACAAGCAACTGTAGCAGTTGTATTGGAACTTTCCTTATTAAAGTAACTCCCCGATCAAATTCAGTAAACACAACAAATGTCCAGTGGTACTAACAGCTCCCTTTCAAGACTGTCAATACTCTGCAGAACTAAAATACAAGAGAGGAGTAAAACAAACAAAATTAAAAAACTCAGCTCTGTACTGGATGCTTCAATAAAACTTCCATGGAATATGTGTTACACCAAACACTTGTATGTATATACAACTCATTTATTTTTCTTTATTTTTCCTTTATTGATGGGGTAAAGTTAAATTATCCCACAATTATAAGTTATCTGTTGCCCTGCATTTTGTCCAATGCCAATTTTGTCAATTGTGCATTTTTAAGTGCCCCCGTAGACTGCTTTATACAGAGTTACTCATCGACAACATGAGTGCGAGTGTGTCTTGTGTAGTGGCAGTGCTACAAGGTTTTTATTAAGGCAAAGGGTAGGGTTAGGGTTAGCACCAACTGATATTTATAACTTCTTGAATACTTTTATGGTTATGTAAATGTTTTCTTTGTACATTTTGGAGCTTTTCTCCCCGGGCCTCTGCTGAAAAAGGGCTTGAGCTCAGTCGGACACTCCAAGTCAACAAATGTAAAATAAATAAATAAGGTAAAAGCAGGAGGTAGTGTTTAGTGTCAACCATATGCACAGCCAAATGGTCCAAATGTCAACGGTATATTTTGTCAAGGCAGGTAAGTGAGATTGGAGGAGGTGAGAGTGTCTGTGCGTTAGCATAAGGGTCAGGGACAGGTGTTGCAGGTTTGTGTCAAGTATGTGTATTTTAGGGTTAGGGTCAGGGTTAAAGAAAGGGGATAGATGTAGTGTTGTCAGTGTGTGTGTATGTGTGTGTGCGCGTGTGTGTGTGTGTGTGTGTGTGTGTGTGTGTGTGTGTGTGTGTGTGTGTGTGTGTGTGCGCGCGCGCACACGAGTGCATCTTGTGTAGTGGCAGTTTTACAAGAAGTTTTTATTAAGGTAAGGTGTATGGTTAGGGTGAGCACCAATTACTAAGGTGGCACGGGGAAGGCAGAGCACCTATACAATATTTACTGTTAGTACAAGGCTGTATCCGATTTCAATATTTTTGCACCTTTGTAAAAGATATTTTTGTTTCTTGTACTGTGCTTGCAAGTATTTTGCATCTGCATTTTGCATCTGCACCCCAGGCTATGCCTGAATACGGAAAAACAACAAAAAAGAAGAACAAAGGCAGCAGCCTAAAAAACAACGCCAGTTCATGGAAGAAATTTATTGCAACTTAGCGCCTCGGCATAATAGCCTTCAATGAGTATAGTTACAAACACACACCCACTCCAATATATAACGTAATTAATCAAACAATTAAATCAATTAACCAATAAAAATATACATTAACATTTAAAAAGGAAATATCTAGGTTATAAAAAAGATGTCAATACTATTCACACAAATTTATAATAAACATTTTAAATTTACTTCTAAATTCAAACCATTAGGAGACATAGTATTATACTTCAGAATATAAATAGTTTCTTTAAATAACAAAATATTTTTAATTAATTTATCATCCCCTTTTCTAATGAAAATATTTTCTAAAACACAACATTCAAACATTTCTATATTACTGTTATGACATTCCATAAAATGTGCAGCAATAGGGCTAGTTAGTACTCTTTTTTTAATATCTCTAACATGCTCTTGCATTCTAGTTTTAAATTTTCTTTTTGTCTCACCAATGTAATATAATTTACAGGGACATCTAACACAATAAATGACCCCTACAGAATTACATGAAAAATTATTATTAGGAATAAATGGAATTCCATTAATATTGTCAAAATATGGTTTAATAAATTTACATATATTACACTGGCCACAAGGATTGGTACCTACTGTAATCAAATTTGTATATATATTATCTAATGGAGAAATATAATAAGTATTAATTAATTTATCAGATAAATTTTGGCCTCTTTTGTAGGATATTTTAGGAACAACAGGGAAAATTTTATAAAGATTTTTATCTGAAATTAAAAATTTCCAAAAATATTTAATAATATTCCAAATTCTATCACTACATAAATTGTATGTAGTGACAAAATAAATATCTTGCACTTCATGTGTAGAACTCCTTGAACATTTATTATAATTACTATTAGAACTAACCTCATTAATAAAAGGCAAATAATTATTTATTTCCATATTTTTACTAATAATCGATTTATTACCTTTAATGGAGCTAGTTTTATTCCTTAATTTATTAATACAGAAATCTAATATGTCCATATTATATCCTCTTTTTAAGAACATAATAATACTATCATATATATTCTGTTCTAAATCAAATTCATTATTACACAATCTGGATAATCTTATAATTTCTCCATAAGGAATAGCAGATAAAGTATGAGGGGGATGGCAACTAGTGCCATAAAGGAACTGATGACCGTCCATAAACTTACGATATACTGTAGTATGAATTTGATCACCCAATATACCTGTTAACATAATATCTAGAAAATGGACTTGACCACCAAATTGTAAACCATCAAACCGTAGATTATATTTATTATTATTAAGGTCTGAGAAAAACTCATGAACATATTCAATACCACCGCTACAAAGAAATATTAAATCATCTATGTAGCGGTAATAACACAAGACATGATGTTTATAGAATTTATTAGTATATACATATTCTAACTCAAATTTACCCATAAAAAGATTGGCATACATGGGGGCAAAAGATGCCCCCATAGCAGTGCCCTTCAGTTGATGGTAAATAGATTGATTGAAACTAAAGAAATTATTAGATAAACAAAAGGAAGTCAAGTCCATAATATAGTGGGTGGTAGGATTATCCCCCAAAAAATAAAATAATGCCTGCAAGCCATCAGAATGTTTAATGTTAGTGTAGAGACTAACAACATCTACACTAATCCAAAACATATTATCTGTCCAAATGATATGACTTAATTTATCAATGAAATCAAAAGAGTCTCTAATGTAGGATTCTAACTTAAATACATAAGATGACAGATAATTATGGACAATTATGCCTATATTTTGACAAAAATAATTACTAGCTGAAACAATAGGACGTCCAGGTGGATTAGTCATATTTTTATGGAGCTTGGGCAGGCAGTAGAACGTGGCTAAATTACAATTCTCCAAACAAAACTTTTTATCAAAATCATCCTTAGAGATATATCCAAGTCTAACCCCCTTATCTAATAAAGTAGTACATTCTTTAAAAGCTGTTGTATATTTATCATAATCACTAATTTCGTAAGTTAATGAATCATTTAGATGTTCCATACACATGTCTAGATATTGCTTATTATTCAAAATAACAATTTTGTTACCCTTATCAGATTTTTTGATGACAATATCATGTCTACTTGAAAGATTTTTCATAGCCAACCATTCATTTTTAGTCATATTACACAATTTTTTATCATTTCTACATACATTTAGCAATTCTTGCAATGAAAAATGAATCATTTCAGAAAAATGTATAATATTACAATTATTATATGGAGGAATAAACTTGCTATGAAAATTAATACCTTTAGTGTTAAGCATAGAATAAGCTGAGGAATATAAAGGAGATGAAAAGTCATCAGAAAAACAGGAATAATAGCTATCTAAACTAGAATCACCATCAGTATCACTATGTATCACATTAGAAACCAGCTCATGATAACCATATATTTTTCTATCATTTGAGAAAAAGTATCTCAAATGAAGTTTTCTAATAAATTTAAAGAGCTCTTGTTTCAATAAATGGTGTCTAGGAAAGACAGTGGGAACAAATTTAAGACCATATTGCAGTACAGTTAGTTCTTCATTGGAGATGTTACAACCAGAAATGTTAACAACATTATTATCACTTAATAAGACAGGGCTAGAGAAATCAAGTCCATCTGCCCCTCTTAAATGTTTGTCTAGATTGCCCTTCACCCGGAGAAGAACCCGTAGCAAAGTCTTTCTTTTTGTATCCTCGTCTGGAATTGTTGCCATCGCTCCGAAAACGCTGCTGATGCCCTGCCGAATCATTAGCAGCTGGAAGAGGTGGAAAGTCAGTATCTGAATCCGTGGTTAAACCATAACCATCAGAGGAAGCAAAAGATACTGAAAGTTGTTTTTTGTTGTTATTTTTAACATTAACTTGTTTTTTTGAAGGGTGAAAAACTTTTTTACGTTTCCAAAGAAACGCTCGCCCATTGTCGTAATCTCTAATGTCTCTCTTTATTTTCACAGATTTGTACTGTATCTGCTCAGTCTCATACTTGTGTAAATTTTCATTCAAACTAGCAAAAACATCATTCACCTTAGACATACCAATATCAGCCAATAATTTAGAATGCATGGCATGTAATTGTTCTTGTAACTTTAACAAGAGAAGCTGTTCCCTTTCTACAAGGATCTTAACCCACTCCATAGCACAATTGTGGGCCGCCGTAAGCCAGCGGTCTTTGAATATTAGATCATCACTGTCTGAATTATCAAACGGTGTCGCTGGGCTCTTAAAAGCCCGTAAACCTCGTGGGGAAATGTCAAGATCCACATATCGTTGAAGCCCTAGTAAATTGAAATGACAGCGTGTTTCTCTAAACAGTAACTTTTCAAATTCTTTTACATTGCCTGAATACGGGCCTTTTGTGGCTCTGTCAGCCTCTCTCAGTGAATAAAGGTAAACATATAAAAGTGATAATGGCTGGCACCATGATGATTTACTTTCAACACATTCATGGTTGTGAGAAAGCTGTTGCAAATAAACCTGGCTCATGATGCAGATGGACAGAGTCATGAGTTCAACCCAGATCACCAGACTTTGATTAGCAGTTCAGGAGCTGAAAGAACCGAGTTGAGGGACATGGGAAAGGCACATGTTTTGCTGTGTGCCCACCGGAGAGGAGAGACTGGGTGGCTCCCTCAGCTGTTGGCTCTGGCTGCTACAGGAGTAGGTGAAGCCCATACCAACAGCTAGACCACTGTTGTGGGAGGAAGTGTGGTCATAACTATCCAAACATCCAGGGATTCTGTTAGCTACTGTGTGTGTGTGGGGGTGCAGTGCAAGCTCCCGTGCGCGTGGGGGAGTGGAGTGTAAGCTCCCATACACATGGAGGGGGTGAAGTGCAAGCCTCTGTGTGCGTGGGGGGTGGAGTGCAAGCTCCTCTGGGAATGGGGGGTGAAAGCTCCTGTGTGCATGTGTGTGTGGGGGAGTGGGTTCGCATGAATTGGAAGAAGTTTACTCCAAAGTATGTCCTGTTAATATCACTGGCAAGGTTGAGTTCCCTCGCGTGTTTGACTGTAGTGCCATGAGATTTGTAGATGTGCAGCATTTCCATCAGGTCAGGGTCAGAGACTGCCCTGTATGCCAGGCATGTCTCTCTGTAGTCTATATGATACACGGTACAGTGACAGGCCTTTAAGTCTATCCACACAGGTCATGGTTTGGAGGCCCTGTATCTTAGTGAGAAACCTCTGTGGTCGCTCCAGTTGCTGCAAGTCTCTGGTGAGATGCATGCAGAAGGGAGCATTGCATTTTATTAATGGTCTGATTAGGGTTTAAAGTAGGATTATAACATCCTTAGATGCAACGTCTTTACTTACGAGATGCTCAATGTAGAAGGCTTTCTTTACTACTGTGGAAACCTGGTGGTCAAAGTTCAGATTGCTGTCAACATCTGTTCCCAGAACTCGCACTGTTGGGTTTGAACTTAGAGGGGTACTGTCAATATTGTAATTAGTAGGGAATTCTGCTTTGCCAAATGGGATAACTGTACACTTTTTTGCATTTAGTTTTAGACAGTGACTTTGGCACCAGGTCATTTGTTTGTGTTAGTCCCTCCTGCAATATATTCACATCACCGGGGGTCTCAATGATTGTGCCTGGTAAACAATCGTTAGTAAACTGAGCAAGCCAAAAGCCATCTACTTTAGCCCAGGCTTCCAAGAAATAGATTCCAAATATTAAAGGGCCCAGTACAGATCCTTGCAGTATCCCACTGGTGACGTGTCTACTGGTAGAGGTGGAGTCACCAACTTTGACAGTATGTGTTCTGTTGGTGAGCCCATCAGCAACCCATCTAGTGATGTAAGGGTTAACATCTAGCTTGGAGAGTGTTCCAATGACACCCGAATGGAGGATTGTGTCAAAGGCTTTGGCAAGGCCAGATAGGCGGTATGCACCATCTTACCGTCATCCAGGGCTTGGGTTAATTTCTCAAAGAAGTCTACCAAGTTCAACAGATTTTTTTCAGAGCTTAGGAAGTAAATTTAATGATCATGCAATGTTCTCTACCCAGAGAATAGCATATCAACCAATTTTCCATTCCAGACAACATGGCAGCTTACCTAATTTTATTTTTGTTTTCTGGGTTACAACACAGCTCCATGGACCTTTTTCAGACTCTTCCTGGGAGGGGTGACTGATTAAGTGACTTGCCCAGGGTCACACAATTAGGTGATGCAGACAGAGGGAATCAAACTCTACACCACTGGACCACGGGAAAAAGCTTGTTAATAGCTCCTTAATCCTCTAAGCCAACTGTCTAGTAATGATCTAGTATTAGAAAATTTCTTCAGTTAATGAGGGAAGTCAGAACTCTTCTATAAGCACAAAGTCACTGACAAGAGAAGCTCAGCAAAGGTTGAAGACCACTTTTTCCCCAGCAGAGTGGGTTCTCTCATAATTTCAAAGGATTTAATGAATTCAGCATACGAACTATGGTGCAAATCGCAAGAGTAAATAAAATGAAATTAGATGTGTGTGCATGCTTCTATTAGCATTAAGCATTCAGAAGTTAATAGTGTTGAAGAAGCACAAATTTTTAATGTGATGGAAATAACTCAAACCAAACTGTTTGTTAATTCAACTGATGATGGCACCCAGAGAGGGGGCAATAATTTTGCCCAGAGTTTTTGTTTGTTTTAATAAGAAACATTTTCATTAAATTATCACTTATGACATAGGCAATCATGCATTTATATAAATGAAAACAAACTATATTGAAATATTTATTATACATCACTTCTAATCTATCCAGTGTCAGTCAAACATTGCATTTCTCATTTTCGTTTAAACCTCATTCCTCCTCCAAAATGTTACTTTGCATGTATTGTTCTCCCAGTTTTTCCATGTAATTTGCTCCTACACTTTTTTAAAGATCCCAGTTCCAGTTGTTTTATCTCTGTTACTACATTCACTACTTGTAGTAAGGCTGGTTTAGACTTGGACTTCCATTTTCTAGTAATTGTTTTTTTGGCAGCCACTATAATTAGACTCAGCAAGGCCTTAGGGCTAGCCCATTCTGATTCTGCATCACAGCTGAAATGAAATAATTTCCTTGCACTTGTGATACAGCAGTCTACAGGGAATCTTTAAAGTCTGCCAACTCACTATACTCCCAGAAAATATGTTCCCAAGTACCTCTTTCTTCCACATCACAACTCCAACATATGCAATCTACCCGAGGAAAAATTCTTGGGAGTCTACTTGGGGTATAAAAATAACTATGTAAACACTTCCAAGCAAAGATCTTAAATCTTCTAGAATTTGTTGCATATTTAGGAGACATACATATACCCCCCTTATCTCTTTGTGAATTAATTATACAATCTCTATTCCAAATCCTTTCTACCTGCTCCGATTGATTCTTATAGTTATCATGCAATATTTTATATGTTCAACTGATTATCCCTTTCTGACAACAGCTTCTGTTCTAGACACTACTAAAAACTCTACCAGTGCTGCTCTTTCATTTAGAACCCCCCTTCCTCCGTGCATATACTCTGATATCAGTCCTCGATCAGTGCTGCTCTTTCATTTAGAACCCCCCCTTCCTCCGTGCATATACTCTGATATCAGTCCTCGATCAGTGCTGCTCTTTCATTTAGAACCCCCCCTTCCTCCGTGCATATACTCTGATATCAGTCCTCGATCAGTGCTGCTCTTTCATTTAGAACCCCCCTTCCTTCCTCCGTGCATATACTCTGATATCAGTCCTCGATCAGTGCTGCTCTTTCATTTAGAACCCCCCCCCCTCCTTCCTCCATGCATATACTCTAATATCAGTCCTCGATAGAGAAGGCAATCTCTAACCTGCAGTCCAAATACATTCTTGGCCTCTTCCCATTCTATTACATTTCCCTCTCTAATTATTAGCTCCCTAGACTTGGGTCCTTTGCCAGTTTTCTCCAGTAAATTTCAGTCCCCTCTTGCCTATTATCTTTTTCCCTAATTGCAGTCACCCCATCAGAAGAACATCCTTTCTCCATTCCTGTGATGGCTTAGTTCTTACAATACTTCCTATTTAATGAACATAATAATCTGTATTGTTACTACTTGAACAAAATACTATGTATTGTTACTACTTTATTTTATTTATTTTATTTTACATTTGTTTACTGGGAAAGTCCGACTGGAACAAGTTCCATTTACAGCGGAGGCCCGGGGAGAAAAGCTCCATAACAGTACAAACAGAACAAATGACAAAAAAATTTCGTACAGAGGCATATATATACAATCAGAGCTCCATGTCTTTATATGACAACACATAATCCACGAATGACAGAAAATTTCTATACAGTGGCATATATACAACCAAGAAGATTTTTCGTACCTTAGTTTGATTTTGAGCAAGCTTGGTATATAGATAGCAAAACTTTGAATTCTGTATTGGTGGTACAAAGCATAAAAATGAAGGAATGGAATCTGGAAAATAATGCAATTCGGGAGATATGTCATAGCGTTAGAGATAGTTTGTAGGATAGTAGTTCCTGATAGGGAGTATTTGAGTAGTACAGAACAGCTGAGGTAAACAGTGAGGAGATGAGGGGTGGCAAGTTGGGAGAAGAGCAGAAAAGATTTTATGTGATACAGGGACAGAGCCATGATTGCAAGAGGTGTGACTTCAGTGATGTCTCGAAAAGTCAGATGGATGGTGCAGAGGAGATACTTTGGGGGAGGTTATTCCAATGGTGCGGGAGAACAGACTTTTCCCTGCAGTGTTATTGGCTTTGGTTATGCAGAGCAGGGTTTTGTTGGATGAGCATAGAGGGCGATTTGCAGAATATTGGTTTAGAACTGGTTTAGGGCTGGGGTTTTCTGAGGGCTTCTTATTATGTTGAAGGTGAGGACTAATTGGTAACAGCTAATTAGCTGAGGGAGTTCTAACCACTGTAATTGTTTCAGGACAAGACAGCGATGACTTCTAAAAGTGGAGTTGTTAGCGAATTTTGCAATTTTATTTTAATATGAGTCTAGTTTGTTTAGGTCTGTTTTCCTGATATGAATTAGGATTGGTGATGCATACATTAGGGTAGACAAGAGGTGGGTTTGGGCTAAGGAGATTCTAGCTTGGTCCGATAGGAACTGTTTGAGTTTGTACAGGGTTCCTAGTTTCTTATGTACCTTTGTGATGGTTTGTGAGATATGGACATTAAAGTTTAGATTGTTATCTATTTCAACCCCGAAAAGCTTAGTGTGAGGGGAGGAGGACATTGTGGTCCCGTTTTTGGAGGCGATAAGGAAGGTAGGAGATACTACTTGATGAACATAATACTCTGCATTGTTACTACTTGATGAACATAATACTCTGTATTGTTACTACTTGATGAACATAATACTCTGTATTGTTACTACTTGATGAACATAATACTCTGCATTGTTACTGCTATTCTCCTTAAGGTTCTACATCCAAAATCCCAATCTTTCCTTTTCTCTAATTGGTAACAATATGCCCGACTTGTGTATGAAAAGTACAGTTGTGTAAAATCTTACCATAACAGCAGATGTCCTTCTCTTCACCATTGCAGCATTCTTCACTAAAGGGATCCCCTGCCAAGGATATCCCAACATCCAGCCAGCATACCAAAATCTTAGGATTTTAAGGATGTCGTATATCACATGTAGGGCATAAAAGTGACATACAGACGTACATACCTCAAAACCGAAAGCCTCAGAAGGAACGGTCAAAGCAGAAAAGGAGGAACGTACACATCCAGATGAAAAAAAAGGAGGCGGTGGTAAGAAAAAGGGATGGAGCAAATACTGCAAGAGTGACGAGGACACCTACTGTTATATGATTTTACACAACCATACTATGTCCTTCCACATCACTGTTACAATACTCTTCACTAAATACAGAGTACAAAAGCTCAAGAGGAAAAGTGGGAGGATGAGGGCCCCAAAGGAGTCCTCAAAAAAGCAATACAGGACAGCCCTGGCAAAGCCAGCTCTAGCAGTGGAAATGACATCTAATGTATAATGCTCAGTAAAAGTATGGACAGAAGTCCAAGTAGCAGCCTCATGGATGGACTTGGTATCTAAACCGCTAACCAAAAGCGCCACAGAAAGCCACAGCCCTGGCTGAATGAGCCTTAACAGAAGTAGAAAGGCGTTTCCCATGAAAAGAGTAAAAAGAAAGAAAGAAATGGCTTTACAGATCCTTGAAGAAATGGTTTGCTTGGAAACAACCAAACTTAGAGATCTGGCTCACACTAGCAAATGGCCTTAGGTCTTATCCAAAATACCTGACTTCTCTATCTAAATCCAAGGCGTAAAAAACCTTCTCAGTAGCAAACTGCAAAGAAGGAAAACAGGTTGGCAAATTAATAGGCTGATTACGAGACAACTCATTAACCACCTTAGACATAAAAGACAGATTAGTACGAAGAGACACCCGGTCTGTGACAAACCAAAAAAGGAGGAACAGCCATAAGGGCCAACGTCTTCCATGTACAATGCTGCATGGAAACTGGAGCCGCAGGATCAAAGAGAGCCCGAGTCAGTTTTTCAGGAACAAAATTAAGGTCCCAGGAAGGAATAGGTTGCCTGGTAGGCCTAATACGAAGGACGCCTTTAAGAAACTGTTTGGAATCAAAGACAGACGAGCAGAAACAGCTGAAAAGTGAGCTTAACTGAAGAATATGCCAACCCACATGGAGCAGGTCACACAAATAAGACAGGAGTCTTCAGAGAAAGTGGAATTCAGACATATAAGATTTCCTGGTAGTGTGTTTCCTGGTCTTCTGCAGAACTCAAAGCATGCCCTCAGAAAAAGGTGCCTAAAAGGGATCACAACCCCATCACCCAATGTCATCTGAAGAGTAGACAAGTGAAGATAGATAACAGATTGTTTGTCATGTGTGAGTAGATCTACAAAGTGAGGTAAATTGCGGCGACTGCCTTGGAATGGTGCAGAAGAAGAGGAAATAAGTACTGTCTGGGCCAGAAGGGAGTCACCAACCAGATTTTGGGGAAGTCTTGCTCTATCTTGAGCAGGATGCTCAGTATGAGGGGAAGGGGAGGGAAGATGTACAGAAACATCCCTTTCCAAGAAAAAGAGAGAGCATCCACCTTCCAGGCCAGAGGACTGAGGAATTTGGTGTAAAAAAAGAGGACGTCTGTTCAGAGGGGATCTACTTGAGGAATACCTCACTGATGGACAATGTCCAAAACACATCTCTGTAAAGCATCCATTTGTGAGCCTGTGTGTTACGGACCTGCTCAGAGAGAGTCTGACACAATGTTCTGATCTGAAGGTATAGAAACAGCCTGAAGAGTCTTAAGTAATAGCTGACCACGTCCAGGAGGTTTGTGGGCGCTATTCCCAGTAAGGATTTAAAATACCCCATCTACTCATCCAGTTTCCTTTGGAAAAAAAAAAGCGTCATAGATGTGCTGTTTCACATGAACAGGTAGCCTATTCCAAAGAAAAGTGTCATAGAGGTGCTCTGTTTCACATGAGCAGGTAGCCTATTCCAAAGACGCGGCAGTCGCTGGGAGATAAGTAGGACATGCTGGAGGGACAGATTTAAGTCACAGGCCCTACTTGCATCCCTTGAACAGGCGGCCCTATTCCCACTTGATTTATAGATAAGCAGCAAGTTCATTAGGTTTGTGTCTGAGATTGCTCTGTAAACCAGGCATAAGTCTCCCTTAAATCGTCTATATGATGCAGAGTAAAGTGACAGGGACTTTAGTCAGTCTGTGCACAGCACATGCTGAAGTCCCTTGATCTTCTTTGTTAGAAACCTCTGAGGTCTCCAACTGCTGCAGGTGCTTTGAACAGTGCATGCCAAACGGGGTGTTATACTCAATTATGGGCCGTATCAGTGACGCATATAGTGGGGTTATAACCTCTTGCTCTCAAAGCAATGCCTTTACTAATCAAGTGCACTACACAGAAAACCTTCCTTACTGCAGCAGCCACATGCTGATCAAAGTTAAGGTTGCGGTCAACTTGTAATCCAAACTCCCTTACCACTTCGTGGATATTTAGGGTATTATTGTCAATTTGACAGTGTGAGGGGACATTGTTTGTGCCAAAGGGAATGATGATGCATTTCTCTGCATTCAGTTTGGGACTGTGACCAAAACCCTCCTGGAGTATACTGGCATCACTTGGGGATTCAATAATTGCAACTAGTTTGCAGTCGTCTACAAACTTGGTCAGCCAAGACCCCTTAGTTTTGACCTGAACTTCTGAGAAGTATATACCCAACAGTAGAGGACTCAGCACTGACCCCTGTGGCACCCCACTTGTAACAGATCTGGTGGCTGATGTGGAGCCGCCCACTTTGACAGTGTGTGCGCCCGCTTTGTGAGACAATTGGGAATCCATCTTACAACAAGGGAGGGGTTACATTCTGTTTGACGTTTATCGGTAATGTCAGAGTGTGTGATTGTGTTGAAAGCCTTTGCCAAGTCAAGTTATGCTGTGTGCACAAATTTGTCCTCAATGGCCCTGGACAAGTCTACTTCAAATAAGCAAATGCACATGGGGGGTACAAGGGGGATTGCCCCCCCCCTGCAAATACGACGTATGAACTTTTTTGTCATGTTACTTTAAGGCAGTGTGGACTTATGGGAAGGGTTAGTAGTAGGATGGTGGTGTTTGGTATTTTTTTTTGGGGGGGGGTTGTGTTTGTTGCCGGAAGGTGAGGGTTTTCCAGTAAGTTATTTTCGAGTTTTGTTATTTTGAAGTTTCAACAACTTGGTCTCAGTTATATGGGTTTCGTTCAAATGAGAGTTTGCTCATTTGAAGTACAGCCCCCTGGTCACATTTTCAAAAAAATCCACCAGAATTAATAGGCAGGATCTGCCCTTCATGAAGCCAAATTGGGTAGGATCCAGGGTTTGGAGGTCGCCTATGTCTTTATTTAGGAGGTCCATAATGTTATGTTCCATGGTCTTACAGAGGAGGCTGGTCAGGATTATGGGTCTGTAATTCCCCGGGTCTGTTGCTATGCCACCTTTGTGGAGGGGAATAACTGTAGCCATTCTCCATTCCGCAGGAGCAAAGCCTGTAGTTAAGCTATGATTGAAAAGGGTACTTAGTGACGATGCTAGCTCATGTTTAAGTTTGTTTAGAAGACATTCTGGGATGCTGTTTGGTCCCACAGAGGCTGCATTTCTTGTCTTGGACACAGCTTTGATGACCTGTTCTTCAGATATGTAGGGTGCGGGAGGGGATTGTTAAAGGTTTGGAGGGGATGGTGAAATGTTTCACCAAACTTATCCACTAGCAAGTATGCTACCTCTGTGGGGTCAGTGTGTGAGATACCGTTGGTCACTAGTTTTGCACATGCTAGGATCCTACCTTTTAGGATACATACATAGCTGTAAAAGGCCTTATGATTCTCCTTGGCTGGATAGCTATGTTTTTCTCAAAAAAGCCCTTAGAGGATTTGCCAAGTTGTCTTATTTGCCTGCTGAGGCTAAGGAGGGTGCTTTTCCATTGTTGGGGTCTTGCCTTTGTTTTCAATGCACAGCAACTTTTTGCTTTTATAGTAGTTTGTTAATGCTACATGTCCACCATGGTGGCTTGTTTTTACTTGGGGCTCCGGCTTTGATTCTTTCTGGTACAGCAGAGTCTATACACTTATGCAAGTGATTGTACAGGGCTTCCAGCTGGGGGTGGGGCTTGGAATGCATTTATACCTTCACCTAGGAGGATACAGTTTGCCTTGAAGTTTTTAGTCTGATTTCACCCTTTGCGAGTTCTGGTGTTAGTATCCGCTTGAAGGTGACTGATTTGTGGTCAGATTTAACTAATACGGGTCCGACAGTTACAGCAGTGCATCTGTTTAACATGTTATTGAAGACCAGATCTAGTATGTTTGTTCCTATTGTCGGGGTATGAACAATTTGTTCCAGGGCATTTGAGTTAAAGTCAAGAAACTTTTACGCTAGCAAGTTAGGGCTGCAGTAACTTTCAATTTTTTGATTTAAGCTCCTACTATTTAGCAGCATGACCCTTACTTTGTTATGACTGGCAAATTTAACATCGACAAGTTTGAGAACTTGCCTAAAAAAATGCACTATGGGGGGGGGGGGACAGTATCACTGCGGCACTGTCTGTAAAGGTTGGGGGAGACACAGTATCACTGTGGCACTGTCTGTAAAGGTTGGGGACGCATGGTATCACTGTGGCACTGTCTGTAAAGGTTGGGGGAGACACGGTATCACTGTGGTACTGTCTGCAAAGGTTGGGGGAGACACGGTATCACTGTGGTACTGTCTGCAAAGGTTGGGGGAGACACGGCATCACTGTGGCACTGTCTGTAAAGGTTGGGGGAGACACGGCATCACTGTGGCACTGTCTGTAAAGGTTGGGGGAGACATGGTATCACTGTGGCACTGTCTGTAAAGGTTGGGGGAGACACGGTATCACTGTGGCACTGTCGGTAAAGGTTGAGGGAGACACGGTATCACTGTGGCACTGTCGGTAAAGGTTGGGGGAAGACACAGTATCACTATGGTACTGTCTGTAAAGGTTTTGAGAGACCATGGAAGAAAAAAAGTATGAAAGGTCTGAAGAGCAAGGAGGACACCCTCATCTCCTTGATGTTGATATGGTCCGCCCTCTGATGAATGGGCCAAAGATCCCAAACCTTGACACGGCCGAAAGAGCAACCTAACCCACATCTGAGGCATCCAAAAAAGTTCCTGAGAGGGGACTGGGGGCTGAAAAGGAAGCCTTGGGTTGAGAATCAGAGGAATCCATCAGGCATGGAAGATGGAGTAGAAAGCCCAAAGGATGACAGTGTTGGATCCATCCTTTGTAGCTTCCTCGGATGACGGTGTTGGATCCATCCTTCGTAGCTTCCTCATATGGAATCTGGTTAGAGGTAGCACAGGAATGGTGGGAGCCATGAATCACAGAGCCCCGAGAAATTCTCTGGCTGTAACTGAGACCCAAGAAAGAAGGCAATGAAAAAAGGCAATTGGAGTCGAAGCCTTAGGTGGTGGCAGGAAAGCCAGGATAGGAATGGTCAGGAGCCTGCACACAAGAAAAACCTGATCCTGGGCCATCGCAGGAGTTAGGCATTTGGTGAAATCCCTTGGAGCAGTGGGCAAAGCAGAGAACTGAAAATGCAAGGAAGAAACCAAGAAATGCAAATATTTCCAGAAAAAGGGATGAATAGGGATGTGAAGATAATCATCCTTGAGATCCAGAGAAACCAGGAAGGCCTGAGGAAGAAAGTACAGTTGTGTACACTTACCATAAATGTAGATGTTAGATTGTATTCACTGTTGCAATCATCACACTTGGGTTATCTGCCTGCAGGTAGCCCTCAGTCGGCCCGAATACCAGAGTCTTGGGATTTCTGCATCGGATGCGGTCGCCTCTTACATGATGTCAGGTCATCAAGGGTATAAAACATACAGCCGACACCATTACATCAGTTTTTCTTGCCCCCAATGTCAGAAGCCCCCAAAATAGAAAGCTATTAAATGGTGTGGAACACCTCCAGTAAAAAGTAAATACCCCTGCCATAAAATATGGCCATAAAGAGGATAGATAGAAAGGATAGATTAAGTCAGGGGGCTGGAGGGAAACCAGGACTGCAACAGTGAATACACTCAAACATCTACATTTATGGTAAGTGTACACAACTGTACTATGTTCTTCGTGTTTCACTGTTGCAGTCATCATACTTTGGTAGATTCCCAAAGCTGAGGAAGGGTGGAGGCAGTCAAGAAGTGTTAGGGATGGCTAGCAGGCCTTGTAAGACTGCTGTAGCAAATCCAGCTCTGGATTTAGAAAAAATAGGCAAGTGGTAATGCTTGGTTAAGGTGTGTACAACTCCAGGTTGCAGCTTCCAGGATGTCCCTGGTAGGGACTCCCCTGAGAAATGTTGCAGAGGTTTAGGTAGCCCTAGTGGAATGAGTTCTGATCCCCTGTGGGGTAGGTTTTCCATGGTGCTTGTAGCAGAAATTGATGCAGTGTGCTATCCATTTGGAAATGGTTTGCTTTGAAATGGCCTTGCCCTCTGCCAGACTTTCTGAAAGGTTTAGTCCTGTCAAGGTAGAACCTGAGCTGCCTCTGCACGTCCAAGGAGTGGAGGAGCCGTTCCCCTTTATTCTGAGGATTAAGGAAAAAGGTTGGCAAATGGATGGATTGGTTTAAAGCCACACTGGATACCACCTTGGGCATACATGATGGATTAGTCCGGAGGGAAACCCTGTCAGCATGGAAACTAATGAAGGGTTCCCCAGCCATTAGTGCCTGTAACTCAGACACTCTTCTTGCTGAAGTGATGGCTAGAAGTACGGCAGTTTTCCAAGAGAGGAATTTTAACTCTGCTGAAGCAGCATGTTCAAAAGGGGGAAGCGTGAGCTTCTGCAGTACAAAATTAAAGTCCCAGGCCGGGTGGGAGCTCTCCTAGGGGGGGCCTTAAATTGTTAGCTCCTCTCAGGAACTGTTTGATGAGAGGGTGAGAAAAGAGAGGTGGCTCAGTATTATAATGAGCTGAGATGGCAGAGGCATGAATCTTAATGGATGAGAAGGATAGGCCTCTGTGGAGCAGCTCTGCTAGGTAATCAAGGATTTGAGGTAAGGTGGGCACGGCTGTGTCCTTTCCTTGAGAATGACTCCAAGAACAATATTTTTTCCACTTTTCAGCATACGATTTCCTAGTGCTAGGCCTTCTGGCTTCAAGGATGACGTCCAGCACCTGTTTGCTGATGGTTGCTGGTAGTGTACTCAGGGGATAAGCCAGGCAGCAATGTTTAGGGGGTTGCAGCTGTGTATGCAAAATCTGTCCCTCCTGCTAAGACAGCAGGGAAGGGGGTCTGATGTAGGTGCCAGGGTGGCACTGCTGTCAGGCTGTGTAAGAGTGGGCACCAGTGCTGGCATGGCCAGTCTGGGGCAATAAGGATAGTCCTTGGCCTGTCCTTGTTTGATCTTTTGTAGTACTTTTAAGAGGAGGGGCAGAAGAGGAAAGGCATAAATTGAGAGGTTTTCCCATTTGAAGGATAGGGCATCCACCTTCCAGGCTCTGCTGTGAGGATTCCTGGTACAGAATTTGCTCAATTGGTGATTTTGGGGGGAGGCAAAGAGGTCCACCTCCAGTCTCTCCCACCTCCGGATTAGAAGTCTGAATGAGTTGGGTTCCAGTTTCCACTCATGTGGGTCCAGTACATTTCTGCTTAAGTTTGCCAGTGAATTTTGTTTGCCTGGCAGGAATTGAGCTTGCAGGTGCACTTGGTTGCTCAAGGCTGTGTTCCACAGGGCCATGGCTAACCTGCAGAGTGGGTAGGAAGGAGTTCCCCCCTGCTTGCTTATGTACCACATAACTGTGGTGTTGTCTGTCTATCAGGAGCTGTCCTGGAAGGATAAGGTATTTGAAGACTGTCAGAGCATTCTGTACAGCTAACATCTCTTTCTGATTGATATGCAGGGGAATTTGTCCTGGGCTCCATTTGCCCTGAATACATTTGCCTGCCATGTGAGCCCCCCATGCATAGTCTGATGCATCTGTTGTCAGGGTTTGGGCGGTGAGGGGTTGAGTGAAAGAAAGTCCCTTGTTGTGGTTGCATGCCTCTGCCCACCAAAGGAACTCTACCCTTAGACAAGGTATGATAGCAATCACTGTTTCCAGGTCCTGAGAATGTTGATACCAGAGACTTTTTAAGTACCACTGAAGTTTCCTCATATGCAGTCTTGCATATGGAATTAGCAGAATGCATGAGGCCATGAATCCTAGGGCTTGCAGTATTTTCCTTGCAGATAGTTGGGTGTTTTTGTGGCCATTAGTTTGAAGCAGTTTGTCAAATAGACCTGTTTTTTCTTCAATGAGGAATGCCATCTGGGAAGTTGTGTTGAAGCCTGCTCACAGAAATACAATTTTTTGACTGGGCACCAGTTGTGATTTCTTTTCGCTGATGGTTTACCTCAGTGAAGTTAGGAGTCTTTTTACAAATGCCAGGTGCTGAAGTAGCAATTCCTGACTGTCCACCTGAATCAGGCAATCGTCCAAATATGGGTAAATTTGAATATTTCTCTGTCTGCAGTATGCAATGGCTGGAGCCAGGCACTTTGTGAATACTCTGGGTGCAGCAGATAAGCCAAAGGGAAGTGCAGAGAACTGACAGTGCATAGAGCCTGCCCTGAAACACAGATATTTCCTAAAAGGCACCCTTATGGGGATGTGCAGATAAGCTTCTTTTAAGTCTAGGGTGACTAACCAGGCGTCCTTGGCTAGCACCGGAAGAAGCTGTTGCAGTGTAAGCATTTTGAATTTTGGAACCACCAGAAAGGTGTTGAGGTTTGACCAATCCAGGATAGGGCGCCAAGAGCTCTCTTTTCTGGGCACCAGGAATAGTTTGGAGTAGAAACCCTGACCCCTTTGTTCTACTGTAACAGGTTGAATAGCCCTGATATTGGGAAGGGAAAGTACTTGCTTTTGAGCCTCTGCCCACTGGTTTGGAGGAAGGTCTGGCAATCCGTTTGGGGTTGGCAGTGAGTGGAAATAGAATCTGTACCCATGGGATACAATGTTTAGAACCTATCGGTCCTGAGTAATGGACATCCAGATTTTGCAAGAAGGGCGAGCTTTCCTCCTAGGGGTGCAAGTACTTGGGCATGGCTGGGAAGGATGACTGAGAAGTCATTGTGAACTTTTTCCATAAGGGGGTGGCTTACCACTCCCTGTTTTTGAGGTGGGAGCACTCCATTGCTTAGATCTCTGTATAGCAGGAGATTGTAGTCTTGGGGGTCCGTTTCCCCTGGGTTTCAGCTGAGAAGGCCTGGGAGGGACTGGAAAGGACCACTTTTTAAGAAGGCCAGTGCCTACTGAAGCTAGGTGGCTGCAACTGTAAGAAATCTTTGACAGTTTGAATAGATTTTGCTTTTTCCTCCATCTTTTTAAGAACTACTTCGGCTTTTGTGCCAAACAAACTATCCTGATTTACTGGAGCATCTAGTAATTTTGCTTTGACATGGTCTGGCAACATTTGCTCCTTCAGCCAAGTGTGCCCTCTCAGTACAGACCCAGTGACAGCAGCCCTGCAAGATGCTTCTAAAGCATCAAACCCACACTGTAAATTATGTTTACTAACTTGGTTTGCAGAATGCATCAACTCTTGTAAATCTTTATTTCCTGCACAATCTGGAAGTAACACTATTGTTTGTTTGATTAGTTCCAAAACATGTTGCTCGTACTTCAACATGTGAAACTGGCAATTCAAAGCCTTAATGGCAAGAGTTGCAGAGGTATATACCTTCTTACCCCATCTGTCTAAAGCTCTAGAATCCCTGTCTGAAAGGGTAGGGTTTTTGGCTGTAGTAGCCTTAATGCCTTTAGGTCCCTGGGAAATGGTCTCTGGATCTGCAGTAGGATTCTTAGAGATAAATTTGTGAGAGTCAGGTACTCTGTAGTACCTGTCAGGTTTCCTAGGGGCTGGTGGTAAAGTGTCGGGAGTAAGACTGGATTACATGAAGACATAATCTACAATATCCAGGACAGGGGGTATAGCTAGAGGGTTGTGCTGAGGCAAATCTAAAAATTCTCTGAGTCTCTTTTTGGATTGAGGATAGTCCTGGCATTCCCAGCGGAAATGCTCTCAAGGTATGCAAGGTTTCACCAAAAGAAAAATCCTCTGGAGGGGAGGCAGAGGGAATGGAATCCTCTGCATATGAATCCTCATAGGTAGGAAAGGGTATGTCCTGGTAATCGGAAGGGTCAGAGTCATCGGATTCCTGGTCTGTAGAATCAGAAGGAAATTCAATTGTTTGTCTTTTAGAAGGGGAAGACTGGCTTCCCCTAATTAGAGCAATAAGTTCTTCCGCCATTCTAAGCACCTGTTTTTGTGGCATGGGCACTTGAGCAAGCGCTTTGGGGGTCGGTTTTCTAGACGTAGTGCGAACTCTGGGCCAGAAAAACTCAGTAGTTTTAGCTAAAAAGAAACTTGTTGGTTTAATACAAACATTGGTAGGTCAGAATACACCCTCAGAAGCCAGTGCCTGCACAGCGGCTCCGGACCCATCCAAGGTAGAGACATCTGCAGGTTCCATAGTCGAAGAAGCATCTTGTGGCATACGGGAATGAATGGGTCTCAGCAGAGGCCTGCGATCTGTAGAAGCGGGTATCAGGGGTTGCGAAGGCGCTTCACTGAGTACCGTGGCGACTAGCTTAATGGAAGTGTCGGCAGTTTTGGACCTATGCAGTCTCTGTCTTTATTCTTACGTTTTTTCGAAAGATCGGTAGTTGGATGGCTTATCGAAGTCATTTCGGAATACGGAGAACGAGAGCGAAAGAATTTAGTGACAAAGACAACGAATGGTTCGGGCGTTATACAAGGCACAAAACCGACAGAGAGGAACGTTGTGGTCTGGGCCTAAACAAGTGATGCACTAAGAATGAGCATCTCTGTGAGGTATTTGCTTTCCACAGGCAAGACAATTGTTAAAACTTTTTCCTGACATCGGTTAGAGCAAGAAAAAAGGATCCCCAACAGGGTACTTAGCTTTAGAAGACTTCGGGTATGAAACTCGAAAAATGAAAATTTCAGGTAGCGGCCAACTGGCACCTGCGAACTGCTTCTGCTTCGGGCTCCTCCATGGCAAGAAAAACTGATGCAACGGTGTCGGCTGCATGTTTTATACCCTGACATCATGGAAGAGGCGACAGCATCCGACGCAGAAATCCCAAGACTCTGGCATTCGGGTCGACTGAGGGCTACCTGCAGGCAGATAACCCAAGTGTGATGACTGCAACAGTGAAACACAAAGAACATCTAGAGGAAACAGTCTGGAGGGACAGCATCAGAAAGGAAAAGATCTTCAGAAAGGTGTCGGGCTGAGTAAGATCCAGAATAGATCTCCAGGTACCGTCTTTCCTGGTGACCCGAAAATTCTGGAATAAAACCTCTTCCCCTCCCGAGGAGTGGGAACTGCTTGGATAGTGCCCAGAGACAAAAGATCCTGAAGCCCATCCAGAAAGAAAGGTAGTTGTTCCTAAGGAAGTTGGAGATTTTCACAGCATGAAGTATCCCTGGTGATCCTTAACTAAATGGGAAGGACAGGGAGAGACAGAGAGGAGGGATTAGACAGAATCAGGCTCATCTAGGAAAGGACGTGTCTGAGTAGACTTAGTGGGAGGAGCCAGTCTTACCTTTGGGAGGATGGTGAAACTGCCTACAAACAAAAGCAAGCTTACAGAGATAACTCCTCTGAAATTTAGGAATAGGCAAAACAAACGTGCTTCAATTCCTGCAAGGCCTTGCCCTCGTCTTGCAGGGACTTAAAGCTCAGCAGCCGCAGAAACAAAGAAATGTTCATTACCAAGGAGAGCATCCACAAACTTAGTCTTAATATCATCAGGAAAAGGCTGGAGTTGAAGCTAAGAGTAACACCTCAACACAGAACCAAAAGGCAGCAGCTCTAGAAAAAGCATGAGCTGCATCACAACTGCATTTAATAAGGATGGAAAAGGAGCCCAACAAATTGAGCCAAAACCCTCCCCTCAGAATCAAGGTGGTCAGAAATAACCTGATCGGCCTGAGAAAGAAAAACCAAGGCATACCTGGTCAAATGGGTCTGATAATTAGGTTCATACATGTGTACTAGGCTAATGGCCCTGGAGCCTTTACAAGTCTAGCCCATAGGATTATCCTGGCATCGTGCCACCCGACATTAGTTCCCAGAAACTCTGTCGAGTAGAGAATTTTCTATTTCCCATCCACTCATCAAGATTTCTCTTGAAGAGGGCCAATGAGGTGCTCTGCTTGACGTGTATGGAAAGTCTATTCCATAGCATGGGCAGTCTCTGGGTTATGAACCTGTCCCTCCAGCATGTTCTGTTGATTGTGGTAATGAAGTTGAGGTCTCTGGAGCGTGTGGTGTGGAGGGATTGGGACTTCTTTAGATGTAGCATTTCTAACAAAGTTGGGTCAGAAATGACTTTGTAAGTCAAGCACATATTGCCTCTAAGTAGGCGATACGAGATAGAGAATAGTTGGAGTTTTTTGAGTCTGTCCATATAGGACAATTGTTTAAGGCCTAGGATCATCTTTGTGAGGTACTTTTGCGGCCTCTCCAGTTGTTGCAGGTGTCTAGTGAGGTACATGCCAAATAGGGCATTGTACTCTATGACAGGCCTCATGAGGGAAGAGTAGAGGGAGCCAATGACCTCTTTCTTCCTGGATGCAAAACCCTTAGTAATGAGATGTGCCACATAGAAGGACTTTCTGCCCACAATGGCAATGTGATGGTCAAAAGAGAGGTTGCTGTCAACCTGTGTTCTCAGATCTCTTATAATGCCTTCTGTGTTCAGTGGACTACCATCGATGTAGTAATTCATGGGGACAGAGTTTTTCCCAAAGGGGGTGACGACAGTTTTTGGCATTGAGCTTAAGGTTATGTTTCTGACACCAGTTGCTGGTCTCCGTAAGGCCTTTCTGCAGGATACCAACATCATTTGGGGAGTTAATAACAGCTCCTAACTTGCAATCATCCACGAACTTTGTCAGCCAGAGTCCTTTCATGTTGGCCTGGACTTTTAAGAGAAGCAGATACCAAACAGGAGAGGACCCAGGACAGAACCCTGTGGGACTCCACTCGTGACTGGTCGGCAGCCTTACTTGGAGTCAGCTACTTTCACACTGTGGGTTCTATCTGTAAGGCAGCTTGCAACCCACCTACTGATATAGGGATTGATGCCTAGCTTAGTGAGTTTTTCTATGATTCCTGAGTGGGGAATGGTATAAAAGGCCTTGGCCAGATCAAGACAGGCTGTATGAACCACCTTGCCTTCATCCACAGCTCTGGTGACTAACTCAAAGAAGTCGACCAGGTTGAGCAGGCATGATCTACCTTTCACAAAACCAAACTGTGTGGTATCCAGAGTTTGGAGATTCCCTACATCCTTGTTTATTAGGTCCATGATGATGTATTCCATAGCTTTGCAAATCAGACTCGTCAGGCTAATGGGGCGATAGTTCTCAGGGTCTGTAGTCGCTCCTCCTTTGCGGAGAGGAATGACTGTAGCAGTGTGCCATTCAGTAGGGACAAAGCCTGAGGTCTAGCTGTGATTGAATAGGGCACACAGGTGTGGTGTCAGTTCACTCTGTAGTTCATGTAGAACACAGCCAGTGATATTGTCAGGTCCCATAAATGCCGTATTCTTGGCCTTGGACAGTGCTGTTTTAACCTGTGCAGCAGTAATACTGGGTGCCTGGCAACCTACTGGTATTGTGATTGGTCCTTTGGGGGGGGGGGTAAAGTTGGCACAATCTGTTGGCCAGTATATTGGCAATATCTGTTGGCTCAGTGTAGGAGGTACCACTGTGCAGTAGCTCAGAGCAAATTGGGGTATTGCCATGGAGAGTTTTTACATCTATAGAAGGCTTTGTGGTTCTCTTTACTATCTGCTGCAATTCTGTTTTCATAGCTAGCTTTAGAGGATTTTATGAGGGATCTCAACTTTTTGTTGAGGCTAAAAAGGGAGTTCTTCCAGTCTTGGGACTTCACCTTATTCCGCATCAGTTCCTTCCTTCTTTTGTAGAGTTTGTTTATGGCAGGGGACCACCAGATTGGCTTCCTTTTTTTGGAGGAGAGTGTCTTGGTTCCATTGGGTATGGTACAGTGCATTGGTGTATGATTCGGCGGTCATGCAACTATTCTCCATTAGCACGGGTGCCGTGAAGTTAGCAGCCTCTGTTTTTAAGAGTCCAAAGTTAGCTTTGGAGAAGTTTTTCATGGTGGTTAACTTTGCGGGGGGGTGGGGGTGGGGGGGTGGATGGATGTGGATTTCCAAGGTGTGTGGTCGGATCTAACCAGGGAGGAGTTGACAATTGTTGTAGAGCAACGGTCGCCCATGTTATTAATGACCATGTTGAGGATGTTGCAACCTCTAGTGGGGGGTAAGAACAAGCTGGTCTGGGGCATTGGAATTAATGAATTACAGGAAATGTTGGGCAAGTGTATTGGTACAGGAGAAGTTTTCCCAGTTCAAGGAGGGGTAGTTGAAGTCACCCAATATAAGTGTGTTAGGTTGGATCGCAATATTCTCCAGGGTGCTTAGGAACGTGGAGTGAGAGTCTTGGGACATGGTCGGGGACCTATATAGCAGGCTACGACCTGAATCGCTGTCTTACCCAATGTTAGCTGCACCTGAAGTATAGCTGATGCTTTATGCTAGGCTACCAGTCTGGAGGTGTGCAAATCCTTTATGAATATGGCAAAACCACCACCTTTGGAACTTCGATCCAAGTTCTGGGGCCGAAAGGTGTGGAATGAGTTATAGCCTGGAAGTGCAGGGGTGCTTTCTGCTGCTTTAAACCAGGTCTCTGTTACAGCACAAACGTCTATGTTCTCCATTTTAAGGAGTGCTTCGAGCGAGTGCATTTTGAGATTTAGACTTCTAGCATTGAGCAGAATGACCCTCATTCTGCATTTGTTTGTAGTTGTTACGGTGGTAATTTGGTCTTTGGAACACAGCATAAAAAGGCACTACAGGGGTGGCAAGAGGCTTGGCCAGTATCCAGAAGCCCTGGGGTGACAGATGCAGGCCATCTCTGGCAAAGCATCGAGGTCAATCATGTCATCCTAGGCAGACGGATACTGGATCCCCTTGGAATGACACTAGAAACTTAGCCAGTTGTTGAAATCAATCATTTTCTGCTTGTACTGTGGTATCATTCTGGGAGATGGCAGGATGCTGCTCAGGGCTAGGGTCATACCCGCCTGGGCTACATAATCCGAGAGCTCCTCCATGTCTCTTTTTATGTAGTCCAGGGAGGTACGTCTCCGGGCATTCACACTCACATGTACAATGACAGGAGTCGTATTTGTACCTGTTGTTGAGGGACCTGAGTGCGTGTGTTATGTGGTGGATCCTGGCACCTGACAGGCAGCTGACTGTTACTTTCTCCTTATTCATCCTAGTGAGTGGGACCATCAGTGTGCCTCACTATCGAGTCACCTATGACTAGTGTGTTGGGCATGCTGTTTTTGCCTTAGGGGCTTTGGTTGAGTGGCACACTGTTTAGGAGAGTTGTGTGTCTCGTGTTTAGTGTTGTGGTGGTTGAATGTGTTTCTGTCTTTCAGGCCTCTGCTGTTTGTGTAAATTTTTATTGAGAGCCTCAGCGAATGTGGGTGTGTGGTTTGTGTTTTTATGTGAAGGTAGTGCTGGTGTGTGTCTGGAGGGCTATGTGTTCCATGTGGTGTGGTGCAAGTGTTGCTCTTCTCCTCTTGACCAGCTATTCCACTCTTGGTTGGAGAGTGCGTGGCTTCCAATATGGATATATAAGTGCATCTCTCGCACGTCTGAGTGTTGGGAGGTAAGAGGAGAGGGTTGTCAGTGTATATGAGGCAGTTGCTACATTTCCTCAGGATGCCCAAGTTCATCAGGTTAATAGGACAAAGCACTGACATTTAGACATGCCTGGAGGGGTGGGCATTAATAATATGTACTGGAGCTGTTTTCTTGCAGAATGTTTACTGCTGGTAGCACTTTTGTGTGCTACTATAACTTCTACAAAAAGTCTGGTAAAGTGCTAGACTAATAAGGTAGTAGAAGTGCAGAAGAGGAGAGAACTAGCAGATCTAAGGGAAAAATTGAAGAGCAGACTTTTTGGCACTCCTCAGAAGCTTACAAACAGTCCTGGATACAACAAATCTGTATCTGGACTACACTAGTTACAGGAAAGGCAGGAAACAAGCTTAAAACTAAAACAGCACTAAAATCAATTCAAATGCAGTGCAAGCTAGAACGCTTGAGTTATAGCAATATTAAAGCAAATACAGTACACACCTATGAACAGTTAAAAAGTGCCAAAAAAATACTTAGCAGCTCTATATTTCCAGATTGTTGGGAGAAGCACACTCAGTCAGAACACAAGGAGATTCTAGCAATGGTAGATTTTTTTTTTTTTTTTTAGTAAAGTGGAAAGGGAGAAAGGAGGAAGAGAGATAATTCAAGGTTAAGAAAAGTACAGTTTTGTACCTACCATAAATGTAGATGTTAGAGTGTTCACACTGCTGCAGTCATCACACTTGGGTTATCCTGCCGTCAGGCGGTCCCGCAGTCGGCCAGAGTTCCATAGTCTTGGTCCGGCATCGGTTGCTGTTGCTTCTTCCCTGACGTCAGTGCGTCAGGGTATACAAGAGGCATCCAACGCCATTTTCTTCAGTTTTTCTTGCCCCAGATGTCAGGTGCCCCCAAGTAGGTACGCAATACATATTGCTAATAAAACGAATAAAAGGAATAAAACAAATAAAAGGAATAAAAGGAATACCTTCAGTTACAAGCAAATACACCACAAAGGTTGTACAGGATAGAAAGGTATAGAAAAGTCCAGCTAGGTCAGAGGGGATGGAGGGAGGGTAACCTGGACTACAGCAGTGTGAACACTCGAACATCTACATTTATGGTAGGTACAAAACTGTACTATGTTCATCGTGTTACACTGCTGCAGTCATTTCACTTGGGTTGAATCCCAAAGCTAAGGATGGGCGGTGGAACTAAACAGGGTTTGGAGAAGCTAGTAGGCCCTGCAGAACTGCAGTGGCAAAGCCAGCTCTGGTTTTAGAGTATAGAGGTAAGTGATGGTGCTTGGTGAAGGTGTGCACTGAACTCCAAGTTGCAGCCTCCAAAATATCCTTGGCTGGTACCCCACTAAGGAAGGCTGTTGATGTTGCTGTAGCCCTGGTGGAATGGGGCCAAATGTTACCAGGTACAGGTTTCCCATGGTGTGTGTAGCAGAAACGGATACAATGTCCTATCCATTTTGAAATGGTCTGTTTTGAGATGGCCTTTCCTTGCGATCCTGCAGCATAGGATACAAAGAGCTGGTCAGATTTTCTGAAAGCCTTAGTTTTATCCAAGTAATAACGTAATTGCCTGTGAATGTCCAAAGAGTGCAGGAGCCTTTCCCCTTTGTTCTGGGGATTTGGATAAAAGGTGGGCAAATGAATGGTTTGGTTTAGGGCCACAATGGATACCACCTTTGGCATAAAGGAAGGGTTAGTTCGTAAAGAGACTCTGTCGATGAAAAATGATGAAAGGCTCCACTGCCATTAGGGCCTGTAGCTCTGAGACTCTTCGTGCTGAAGTCATTGCTAGCAGCAGGGCAGTTTTCCATGATAGAAACTGTAAATCAGCTGTAAAAGCTGGTTCAAAGGGCGGTCATGTAAGTTTTTCCAAAACAAAGTTGAGATCCCAAGTTGGTGTTGGTGCTCTCCGGGGCGGTCTTATGTTCTTAGCCCTTCTGAGGTACTGTCTTAGTAATGGATGTGAAAATATAGGAGGATCCGTGTTGTATTGAGCTGAAATAGCTGAGGCGTGGATCTTAATAGATGAAAAGGAAAGTCCTTTGTGCAATATCTCAGTTAAATATTGTAGAATCTGAGGAATATTTGGGACAAGGGGATTCTGGCCTTTAGCCTGGTCCCAGGCGCAGAATCTTTTCTGTTTGTCTGAATAGGCTTTTCTGGTGCTGGGCCTCCTGGCTTCCAGAATGACATCCATAACAGCCTTAGAGAGAAGTGCTGACTGGTTGTTTAGGTAATTTGCCATGCAGCCAGATTTAAAGTCTTGAGCTGGCTGTGTAGAATCTGATTGTTTTGCTGTGTGAGCAGGTGAGGAATTTGAGGTAAAATCCATGGTGGGCCTTGAGCCATGTTCCTTAGTATTTGATACCAGTGTTGGCGTGGCCAGTCTGGAGCAATGAGTATCATTTGTAGCCTCTCTAATCTGGCTTTCAGCAGCACCTTTGCCAGAAGAGGCAGTGGAGGAAAGGCAAACACTGTTAATGTTTTCCAACTGAATGAGAGGGCGCCCACTTTCCAAGCTAGTGTGTGGTATGTTCTTGTGCAAAATTTCCGTAGTTGGTAGTTTTGGGGGGAGGCAAACAGATCTATGTCTGGGCTCCCCCATTTTTAAGTTATCATTGCGAATACTTGTGGATCTAGTTTCCACTCGTGAGGATCTATGATGTTTCTGCTTAGATCGTCTGCCAATGTGTTTTTCTTTCCTGGCAGGAATTGTGCTTGCAGTTGAACTTGGTAGGTCAGTGCTGTGTTCCACAAGGTCATTGCTTGCCTGCATAGGGGGTAGGAATGTGTGCCCCCTTGCTTGTTTATGCACCACATCACTGTGGTGTTGTCCGTCTTTATTAGTAGTTGTGCTGGATGTAGGAGGTCCTTGAAAGCTGTTAGGGCATCTTGTACAGCTAGCATCTCTTTTTGATTGATATGTAGATGCCTTTGATCTGCAGACCATTTGCCCTGAATACACTGCCCTGCCATGTGTGCTCCCCAGGCATAATCCAATGCATCTGTTGTTATAGTTTGCCTGGCTGTGGGCAAGGTAAAAGGCTGACCCTTGTTGAGGTGACATGCCTGAGCCCGTCATGGAAGCTCCTGTTGAAGGCAGGGAATGAGTGGTATTATTGTTTCCAAGCTGTGGCTGTGCTGAGTCCATGCGCTTTTCAGGTACCATTGTAATTTCCTCATATGCAGTTTTGCATCTGGTATTAGTAGTATGCAAGATGCCATGAATCTCAAGGCCTGCAGAATTTTTCTTGCAGGGAGTTGGGTCTTTGTTGCCATCATTTTGAAGTATTGAGTCAGTTGTCCTTGCTTGTCTGGCGTGAGATAAGCCATCTGGGCCGTTGTATTTAAGCTGGCACCCAGGAATATTATGTCTTGTGAGGGCACTAGTTTTGACTTCTTTCGTTTACTGTGTACCCTAAGCAACTTAATAGGTTTTTGACAAACGCCAGATGCTTTAAAAGAATGTCCTTGCTTTCTGCTTGAATAAGGCAGTCATCCAGGTATGGATATATTTGAATTCCTTTTTGTCTGCAGTATGAAATTACTGGTGCCAGGCATTTTGTGAAGACCCTGGGCACAGTGGATAAGCCAAAGGGCAGTGCAGAGAATTGGTAATGGGTTGAACCTGCTATAAAATCGGAGGTATCTTCTGCAATTTTGTCCGATAGGGACATGCAGGTATGCCTCCTTGAGGTCCAACGTTACTTGCCAAGCCTTCTTGCCCAGCATGGGAAGAAGTTGCTGTAGTGTTAGCATCTTGAATTTGGGTACTTTGAGATATGTGTTTAGAATTGAGAGGTCCAGAATGGGTCTCCAAGCTTTGTCCTTTCGGGGAACTAGAAAGAGTCTTGAGTAAAATCCTTGCCCCTGCTCCTGTGTAGGAACATGTTGAATGGCTCTCATGTCCATGAGAGCTGTAATTTGTTTTTGAGCCTCTGCCCATCGATTTGGTGGCAGGTTTGGCATTCCTTTTATCCTTGGTAAAGTGTGAAAGTGGAATCTGTATCCTTGAGATACAATATTTAGGACCAATTTGTCTTGTGATGATGCGCCAGTTGTCTGCAAAAAGTGTTAGCTTTCCTCCCAAGGGAGCTGCCCAGAGAGATTTGCTTGGCAGTCTGAGGGGTAAGTCATTGTGTTTGTCTTCTGGTAGTTTGAGACCTGTCTTCTCCTCCTTTCTGGGTTGTGGCACCCCATTGTCGAGGCTTGTAAGAGCCTTGTGACTGACCTCTGCCCCTTGGGCATCTGTATTTGTCCCTCTGTGGTCTGTCAGAAGCTGGAAAGGACCAGTTTTTGGTAGGCCAATTTCTGCTGAAACGAGGGGGTTGAACCTGTAAAAAAATCCTTGACCGTCTGCATAGATTTTGCCTTATCCTCCATTTTCTTTAAAACCTCTTCTGCTTTTACACCAAATAAAACATCCTGCTGTAAAGGTGCATCCAATAACTTTGCTTTTACATGATCAGGTAAAGTTTGTTCTTTTAACCAAGCATGCCTACGTATGACAGACCCTGTCACTGCTGCTCTACAAGAAGCTTCCAATGAATCAAATCCACATTGCAAAGTATGTTTTCCCACTTGTTCAGCTGCATGCAACAAATCTTGCATTTCCTTGTAATCAGGCTGCTCTGTGTGTGTGATCATTTAATTGAGACATCAAATATCGTTGATATTTCAGCATGTGAAACTGGCAATTTAAGGCCCTCAGAGTAGCTGAGGTATATATTTTCTTTCCCCATCTGTCTAGTGCTCTAGAATCCCTTTCAGAGGGTACAGGATTTTTAGCAATAGAGGCCTTAACCCCTTTGGGACCCTGGGAAATGGTTTCTGGGTCAGCAACAGGGCTTTAAGGCTAGATTATGAATAAACATCATCCACAATGTCTAACACTGGTGGAATAGCAAGTGGTCTGTGTTGGGGTAGTAAAAGGAACTCTCTGAGCCTTTTAATCAGAGTAATCCTGGCCTTCCCAGTGGAAATGTTCCCTCATGGTATGTAAAGTTTCCCCAAAAGAGTAGTCTTCTGGGGGAGATGCTGAAGGAATAGACTCTTCAGCATCAGAGTCTTCATAAGGGGGAAAAGAACATTCCTGTTCCTCAGAAGAATCTGAGGAAATTGAAACCTGGTCAGAGGAAGTGTAGTCCTCCTGTCTAGGCCTTTTATCAGGAGGGGGATGGGAACCCCTGATTAGGGTAATTAAGTCTTCAGCCATCTTAAGCATTTGTATCTTAGGCATGGGGCCTTGTACTGGAGACTGCTGTACAGTCTTCTTTGCTTTTAAAGGAGTTTTCAGCTTTGCATAGGATTTAATAGAGTGTAGTCGGTCTGAAGACACCTTCTGCAACTGAAGGCGTTTCAACTGCACCGTAATCTTCTTCAGCCATGGAGTCGGAAGGGCCTAAAGATAAAGGTTGTGGAGTCCTAGCAATCTCCTCTTGGGAATCGGATGCCGCCTGGGGTTCTGAATCAGGGTCATCAGGGGCTGCATAGGCGCCTCACTGAAAACCGGAGAACCGGCGACTGGCCTAGCAGAGGCCTCGGAGTCTGGTTTGGGTCTCGGCTGCCTGTCCTTACCTTTGCATTTTTTATGCATTCCAGTTGTCGGTTGCTCCGATGGCATGGTATAATTAAATTTCCTACCAAAATAATGTCGGGCGAAATCAAACCGGCGTTTTATAGTTGGTTTGTTAAACCTAGCACAAAACCGGCAACCTGTGATGTCGTGGTCTGGGCCTAGGGCAAGGAATAAGAATGAAAGTCCTTATGAGGTATTTGTTTCCCACAAGAAATGCAATTGTTAACTTTTTCTGACATCGGACTGAGGCAAGAAAAGGTTCCCCAACGGGGTACTCAGCTTTATTGAAGACTTCAGTCTGAAATTAGATTTGAAAATCTCAGGAGTCGGGCGACCAGCACTTTGCGAACTGCTTCTGCTTCGGGCACCGCGCAGCAAGAAAGACTGAAGAAAATGGCGTTGGATGCCTCTTATATACCCCTGGCACACTGACGTCAGGGAAGAAGCGACAGTAACAGACGCCGGACCAAGACTTTGGAACTCTGGCCAACTGCGGGACCGCCTGACGGCAGGATAACCCAAGTGTGATGACTGCAGCAGTGTAACACGATGAACATCTAAGTGGGTGGGCCTTCTTAAATGTTCTCTCTGTATTAGGTAGAATGAGCTAATGACACTAGACTGGGAGGAGGGTCCCAGATCAAATTTACAGTAGGGGTGGGCAACTGCAAACCACCAAGTATAAGAAAAACATACCAATAGGGAGAGAGGGTGAGAAACTAAATCAATCAGTTATATGATACACTCCTTGGCAAGAAATCCTTGGCAAGAAATCAAAACAAGCTGTTTAACAAAGGGAGAAAATTTGCAGTCAATACCTTATCCTGCACAAAAGATCTGCAACCAATAAATCTAAGCACAGCAAGCAGTCAGATACAAAATAAAACGCTGGACTTGTAGAGACGCTATTTTAATAAAACTAAAACAAGCAAAAGGAATGATGGAGTATGAACGTATCTTGGGCTTAAACACAGATTCTTCTCCTGGTTTAAACATAATGGTTACATTAAAACCAGTTCTGAGGGTTAAAGCAAATGTCTCTTAAGTAAGCTATTACTAAGTGCACTTTAACTTTGTACCAATTGCCTTTTGATGGGATTGTTTTCAACTATGTCTGTATTCTCACTGGGGGACTTGCACCATGTGATTTTGCTTGTTTTAGTATTTAAAAAAGAAGTTATGTACTTACCATAACGTTCCATGTGAGTGGTTCATCTCGCCATTATTCTTCCACATGGGTTCGGAGCCTCGGAGCCGAACCATCGGCTCCTATTCAGCTGCTTTACTAGCTGAAGATCTCAGAGTAGCTCGAGGCCAGGTCCCTATCCCATGATGCTCTCTGTCCTACCACAGATCTAGTTTGCTGAACCCAGCAAGAACAGGTGTAACTCAATAAATACTCCATCCGGAGTAAGAAGTCCCAGAACAAGACCACCAGACCCAAAGTCTAGTCGTTCTTCGAGACGCTGGAGCGGGAAGGTGGGAATGCAAGAATAAAGGCAAGATGAACAACTCACATGGAACGTTATGGTAAGTACATAACTTCTTTATGTGAAGTTGTTCAATCTCGCCGTTTATTCTTACACATGGGTAGCGTCCCAAGCACCCTAATCCTGAGTGGCTCAAGGGAGTATATTCCCGAGGACAGTGCAACCAAAGAAGCCCTGTCCCTGGAGGCCCTGTCCACTTAAAAGGTATGAGGCTTAGACCACGTGGCAGCTGCACATATAGTGTCCAAAGGTAATCGAGCCGTATAAGCCGAAGAAGTGGAAACGGCTCTAGTGGAATGCGCCTTCACACCATGCTCTGTTTGACTCACTGAAGAGTAGATAAATTTAATGCAGTCAGTTAACCATTTGGAAAGGGTAACTTTAGAAAAGTACAGTTGTGTACATTTACAATAAATGTAGATGTTTGAGTGTATTCACTGTTGCAGTCATTACATTTGGGTTATCTGCTTGCAGGTAGCCCTCTGCCGGCCTGATTATCAAAGTCTTGGGTCCTGCGTCGGTTGCTGGCTCTTCTTCCATGACGTCAGGTAGTCAGGGGTATAAAGCATGCCGAAGACGCCATTACATCAGTTTTTATTGACCCAGATGTCAGGTGCCCCCATAATGGGAAGCAATAATATACAAGGTTACACCTCCAACAAAAAACAAATACACCAGAAAGCTTAAATACAGTAAACAAGAAGAGAGGTATAGCCAAAAGAAGTCATGGGGCTGGAGGGAGGGTAACCAGGACTGCAACGGTGAATACACTTGAACATCTACATTTATGGTAAGTGTACACAACTGTACTATGTTCTTCGTGTTTCACTGTTGCAATCATTACACTTGGGTAGATTCTCAAAGCTAAGGAAGGGAGGAGGCAATTAGAGAGCATTAGGACCAGCTATTAGTGTAAGAGTATGCTCAACAAAATATTAAGGTTGAAAATAATTCTGTTACAAATATGCAACATAAATAAAGAATAAAATAAAGCTTGCTTAAATGTCAAAATAGAGTTTAGTAATATGTGATCAGCATCCATACTAAATGACTGTGACTTGGAAAATAAGGAATCTGCTGAATGGGGACATCTTTCCTTACAGACCTAAAAACAGGATGTATGCATTTCATTGTCAGTGACAGCAAAAATGTAAAATCTGTTTTTTTTTTTTTAAAAGAATGGACAACAGGACATGTTTCTATCATATGACATTGTGACAATGTGTTTCCTTAGAAAACATGCTTTTCTGCACTTATCATTTGCACAAGAACAGATATAAATTCAGAAAAAATGTGACAGGACATTGTTAAACAAGGAAGCTTAAAAATAATATCATTAAGTCAGCATTTGCGTCAGCAACTGCAACAATCAGTATTGTTTCTACAGGATGAGCAATTCTACAAGACGAAATGTATATGTGTGTGCGTGACTAGAACAGTATAGCAGATCTGTATTAATTCAGTTATGTTAGAGATATCTGTGTAGGGACACATTTGTTCCAAGGTAAATGTTATCTCTCTCACATCATCTGGACTATATGAGAAATAAAGCAGAACAGTACCTGAAGCTGCAATGTTAGTCCGTGTGGTTTGTTATAAAAAGTTATTTGTTACTGCTCAGAGTTGGGTGCTGCAAGGTATAGTCTTATCAGTGTACATTCTGCAAGCTTGTGTGTGCAACAAGACTGAAAATGCAACTATAACCAGACTTTGATTTCAGCAGAATCCAGCCAGCAAGACTGAGTGTCTTAAGAAGACTTTGGAGCCATCACAGTAAGCATCATAGTAACAACACCCTGATTTAGAACCATAAAATTATTTTTTTCAATTAGGCCCTGTAAGAATGCAGTGGCAAAACCAGCTCTGGATTTAGAAAAAATAGGCAAGTGGTAATGCTTGGTGAAGGTATGAACAGAACTCCAGGGAGCAGCTTCTAGGATGTCTCTGGTAAGAACACCTCTGAGAAAGGCTGTTGAAGTAGATGCAGCCCTGGTGGAATGTGATCTTATCCCCTATGGGGCAGGTTTTCCATGGTGCTTACAGCAAAAATGAATGCAATGGATTATCCACTTAGAAATGCTTTGCTTTGAAATGGCCTTCCCCTCTGATCCTGCAGCAAAGGCAGCTAGCAGCTGTTCAGTTTTCCTGAGAGGCTTAGTCCTGTCCAAATAAAATCTAAGTTGTCTGTGCACATCCAAAGAGTGCAGTATTCGTTCTCCTTTGTTCTGTGGATTAGAAAAGAAGGTTGGCAAATGAATGGACGGATGAAGGGCCACACTGGATACCGCCTTGGGCATAAAGGAAGGATTGGTCCTGAGGGACACCCTGTCTGCATGGAAGATGATGAAGGGCTCCACTGCCATTAGGGCCTGTAATTCAGACACTCTTCTTGCTGAAGTGATGGCTAGAAGTTGCAGCTGGCTCAAAAGGAGGTAGAGTGAGCTTTTCCAATACAAAGTTAAGGTCCCAGACTGGAGTAGGGGCTCTCCTGGGTGGTCTTAAATTTTTTGCCCCTCTGAGGAACTGCTTCAGCAGGGGGTGAGAGAAGAGGGGTGGCTCCATATTATAATGTGCTGAAATGGCTGCGGCATGAATTTTAATAGAAGAGAAGGAAAGGCTCTTGTGAAGCATCTCTGTTAAGTACTGAAGAATACGTGGTAAGCTGGGAACTGGAAAAGAATCTTTTCTACTTTTCAGCATAGGATTTTCTAGTACTAGGACTCCTTGCCTCCAGAATGACATCCAGTGCTTGCTTACTGAGGGATGGTATTGGAGAGCTCAGGTAATTAGCCAGGCTGGAAGGTTCAGGGTTTGAAGCTGGGGGTGAAGAATCTGGCCCTCCTGCTGGGGCAGCAGGGAAGGGGTCTGAGGCAGGTGCCATGGTTCCAGCAGTGACACAGTGCGCAAGAGGGGGTACCCAGTGTTGGCGTGGCCAGTCTGGTGCAATGAGTATTGTCCTTGGTTTGTTCTGTTTGATCTTTAGTAGGACTTTCGAGAGGAGAGGCAGAGGGGGAAAGACAAACGGAGAGGTTTTCCCAGGGTAAAGGACAGGGCACCCACTTTCAAAGCTCGTCTGTGGGGAGTCCTTGTGCAGAATTTGTCCAACTGGTAGTTCTGAGGCGAGGCAAACAGGTCTATCTCTGGGCTCCCCCCATTCGTTTCTCAACATGTTGAATATCTTTGGTTCCAGTTTCCACTTGTGTGAGTCCATGAGACTTCTGCTTAGGTCATCTGCCAGTGAATTTAGCTTGCCTGGTAGGAATTGAGCTTGTAGGTGCACTTGGTAGCTCAAGGCCGTGTTCCACAGAGCCATGACTAGTCTGCAGAGAGAGTATGAGAGGGTTCCCCCCTTCTTGTTTATGTACCACATTACAGTGGTGGTGTCTGTCTTTACCAATAATTGTCCTGGAAGAATGTGGTCCTTGAAGGCTGTCAAGAGAATTCTGTACAGCTAACATTTCTTTTTGATTGATATGCAGGTGCATTTGATTCGGGTTCCATTTCCCCTGAATGCACTGCCCTGCCAAGTGAGCCCCGCATGCATAGTCTGATGCGTCTGTTAGGGTTTGGGCGGCAGGGGGTAAAGTGAATGGCAGCAGGCCTCTGCCCACCAAAAGAACTCTGTCTTTATTCAAGGAATGATAGGAATCATTGATTCCAGGTCCTGAGAATGTTGACACCATAGGCTTTTTAGATACCATTGTAGTTTCCTCATATGCAGTCTTGCATATAGAATTGGTAGAATGCAAAAGGCCATGAACCCCAGGGCATGCAAGATTTTCCTTGCAGTTAGCCTACTTCAAACTACTGGCCACAAAGACCCAACTGTCAAACTTGTTTCTCTGGCATGAGGCAGGCCCATCTGGGAAGTTGTGTTCAAGCTTGCTCCAGGAATACAATTTGTTGGCAGGGTACTAGGTGAGATTTCTTTTTGTTTATGGTGTACCCTAGCGAGGTTAGAAGTTTCTTTACAAATGCCAGATGATTTAATAGTATTTTATTTTATTTTTTATTTTATTTTACATTTGTTGACCGGGCTAGTCTAACTGGATATATGTCCATTTTCAGTAGAGGCCCGGGGAGAAAAGCTCCACATAAACGGATAAACACAAAGAGCATTAAAAATTCAGTTATAGAACATTAAGCTTCAGATATAGACAGCTTGTCATACTAAAACAGGTGTTTAAGGTAATTTAGCATACATGATGCAACAGAAAAAAATAGAACAAAATATAAGATAAGATAGTCCTTTGTGGGTTTTTTTTTTTTTTTTTCTGTGTGAACACTGTGGGAAGAAAGTATTCAGAAGGATACGGGAGATTCCCATCTCAAAGTTATAAGTAAGGAACAGAAGAACAGACTAGTTAAAAACAGGATTGGGAGAGTAGGTAGAGGGGCAGAAACTCATCAAGAGACAGAAAGATGTCCAACCCATCTTTCTTTGGTACAGTAAGTGCAACTAGAAGGTACAGGCTTAAAGTGGCAATAAAGTGAATAAGTAGCCTGGGAAGAATGATTGTGATGAAAATAGACAGAGAAAGTCTTAGTCAGGGTTTGAACAGGGACATAGCCAATGGCTTGTAAGGTACAGTTTAAGTTTCTTTTTGAAGAGTGTAATAGAAGACAGAGATGCAAGTTTACTGGGAAGTAGGTTCCACCTTTTCCCCACAGTATTAGAGAAAAGGGAATCTCCTGCTTTATTGTTGGGTTTATGTCCGGATACCAGAAGTTTAGTAGGTTTGTAAGATTTTTATATGGGCAGATTAGACTTGTGAGAATTGGTATATTATCTGAGTGACAAAGGGTTTTATGGGCAATAATTAGTTGATGAAATAAAATTTGATTGTGCAATTCAAGCCAACCCAGCTGCTTCAGATTTTGGCAGTGGTGGGTTCTAAAAGGGGAGCTGGTAGCAAATCTGGCAATATTATTGTAGGAGACTGCCAGCTTGTAGAGGTTGCTTTTGGGTAGATATGTATATATAGGAGAGGCATAAAAGAGAGTAGAGATAAGGTGGGTGTGGGCAATAGTAGTTTTAGCTATGGGAGTAAGGAAGGGCTTAATTTTATAGAGGGAGCCTAGTTTTCGGTTTACTGATTTGATTGTGGTGTTAATATGAGCGTCATAATTAAGGCTGTGGTCAATAGTTACTCCTAAGAGTTTGGTAGTAGTATCAGGAGATATGACTGTACCAGTTTTAGATTTGATAGAGAAGTTAGGTGGGGTGGACTTTTGTGTAGGAGTAAACAGCAAGAGTTTAGTCTTTTTGGGGTTAAGGAGGAGACACTGCTGTAGAAACCATTCTTCTACAAGATCAAAAGTATTCTGGGTGAGGGACTGCAGTTCAGAAGGCCCTGTGGCAGAGGATATTAATGTGGAGTCGTCTGCATATTGTATTGTTACAGCTTGGTGGATACTAATAGATAGATCATTTATAAAGATAGAGAACAGAAATGGGCCCAAAATGGATCCTTGGGGTACACCCAGGGTGACAGGTAGGTGGAAGGATAAAGTGTTTTCCCACAGCACTGCCTGTTGCCTAATTTCTAGGTAGGACTTGAACCACTATAATGCTTGAGTATCAAATGAGAGGGACTTGAGAAGATTCAGCAGTAGCTGATGGATAACCATGTCAAAGGCTTTTGAAAGCTCAATAAAGATAGAGGACAGGGTATTATTGTTGCGATTTTTATTAATGTGGTCAGAGAAGGAAAGGAGGGCAGTAGTGGTGCTATGGGTAGGTCGAAAGCCATGCTGAGAGCGGGCTAATAGGCTATTTTGAAGAAGGTGGTGTAATAGTTGATGGTGGATGCATTCTTCCATAATTTTAACTATGGGAGAGAGGAGGGCAATTGGACGGAAGTTAGAAAGTTCTGTTGAGTTGCCACCTTTATGTAGTGGGATGATATGCGAGACTTTCCAGATGGATGGGATTGTTACCTTCAATAATGGTTCTATTTATTAGGATAGAGATAGGGTAGGCAATAACTTTAGCTGCAATTTGAAGACATTTAGAAGGTAAGAGGTCTGGCTGAGGAGGTAGAGGGTTTGAGTTTTTGAAGGAGGTTACAGATGAGAGATGTGGGGACAGGGTGGAGTTGGAAAGTGGGTGGTGAGGTATGTGAGGAGGAGGGCAGATTAGAGGTTACATGAGGTAGAGAGTTAGCAAGTGACTGGATAGCTTCAGTAAAGAAGTTACTGAAGGAGTCAGCAATTTGTTTGGGAGTGTCATGGGTAATTCCAGATGGGGTTGGTGTTAGAGTTGCCTGGATGATTGAGTCTATTGATACCTGACCAGAATTCCTGTGGACTTTGATGGTTGGTATGTTGAAGTTGGAAGAAGTATGCCCTGGCTTTCTGCCTGAATTAGACAATCGTCCAGGTATGGGTATATTTGAATATTTCTTTGCCTGCAGAATGCAATGGCTGGAGCTAGGCATTTTGTGAGCACCCTGGGTGCAGTAGATAAGCCAAAGGGCAGTGCAGAGCACTGATAGTGCATGTAGCCTGCTCTGATGCGTAGGTATTTTCTGCAAGATTCCCTTATTGGGATGTGCAGGTAAGCTTCCTTTAAGTTCAATGTTGCCAACCAGGCATTTTTGCCTAGCATGAGAAGCAGCTGATGAGTTAGCATTTTGAATTCTGAGATTACCAAAAAGGTGTTTAAGATAGACAGGTCCAGGATAGGATGCTAGGAGTTGGCTTTTCTGGGTACCAGGAAAAGTCTGGAGTAAAACCTTGGCCCCATTCTTCTGGGACAGGTTGAATAGCCCTGGCACTTAGAAGAGAGAGAACCTGCTGCTGAGCCTCTGCCCACTGATTTGGGGGTAGGTCTGGCCAATCGTTTGGGGTTGGTAAGGTGTGGAAGTGGAATCTGTATCCTTGGGAAACTATTTAAAATCGATTTGTCTTGGGTAATGAGTTCCCAGTTTTTTGCATGCAGGGTGATCTTTCCCCCTAAAGGAGCAGTCAGTTGAGCAGGGCTTGGAAGGTTTAAGGTTAAGTCATCGTGACAGTTTACCATATGGGGGGATGTCTTACTACTTCCAGCTTTGGAAGTGGGAGCCCCCCACTCCTTAGGCCTGTGAGTACCTTGAGACTGTAGCCTAGGTGGTCTGCTGTTCCTGGGTTTGGAATGAGAAGGCCTAGAAGAGACAGAAAAGGACCAATTATTAGAAGGCCAATGCCTACTAAATCTGGGAGGCTGTACTTGCAGGAAATCTTTAACAGTTTGCATAGATTTAGCTTTTTCCTCTATCTTTTTAAGTACTACTTCTGCTTTGTTGTCAAACAGGCTGTCTTGGTTTAAGGGAGCATCCAGTAATTTAGCTTTAACATGATCTGGTAAAGTTTGCTCCTTAAGCCACGCATGCCTTCTAAGAACAGACCTAATGACAGCAGCCCTGCAAGATACCTCTGAGGAGTCAAAACCACACTGCAAAGTATGTTTATCAACTTGTTCAGCAGAATGCATTAAATCCTGTAATTCTTTATTTTCAGCACAGTCAGGAATCAACATCATTTTCTGTTTAAGTAATCCAATAATATGCTGCTGATACTTTAACATATGAAACTGGCAGTTTAAGGCCCTAATGGCCAAAGTAGCAGAACTGTATATCTTCTTACCCCATCTGTCCAGGGCCCTGGAATCTCTATCAGAGGGGGGGGGGGTTGGCAGTAGTAGCCTTAATGCCTTTGGGTCCCTGTGAAATGGTCTCTGGGTCCGCAGTAGGATTCTTAAAGAGGAACTTGTGAGAGTCAGGTACTCTAATACCTTTCAGGTTTCCTGGGAGCCGGAGGTAAAGTGTCTGGGGACAGGCTAGATTCCAAGAAGGCATCATCTACAATGTCCAGTACAGGAGGGATAGATAAAGGCCTGTGTTGAGGTAGGAGTAAAAATTCCCTAAGCCTCTTTTTGGAGTCAGAGTAATCCTGTCTTCCCCAGCGGAAATGCCCCCTAAGAGACTGTGCAAAGTTTCACCAAAAGAGAAATCTTCTTGAGGGGAAGAAGAGGGAATGGAGTCCTCTGCATCAGAATCCTCATAGGTAGATAAGGGCAAATCCTGGTCATCAGAAGAAACAGACATTTCAGAATCCTGATCAGAAGAATCAGAAGGAAAATCAGTTCTAGGTCTCTTAGAGGGAGAAGGCTGGCTTCCCCTAATTACAGTAATAAGGTCTTCAGCCATTATTATGTTTGGTTTTTTTGGCATATGGGCCTGACCATGTGGTTTGGACGTCGGTTTTCTAGGCATGGATCGAGTTTTAGGCCTTGAAGAAGATGGCGTTGGTTTGATATGCAAGTCAGTAGGCCTGAATACACCCTCAGAAGCTGGTGCCTGCACAGCGGCTCCGGACTCATCCAAGGTAGAGACATCCACAGGTTCGACAGTCAAAGAAGCATCTCGCGGTATACCTGACTCTGAATGGGTCTCAGTAGAGGCCTGCAAATCTGAAATAGCGGGTAATCAAGGGATGCGAAAGCGTCTCACTGAGTACCGGCGAACTGGCGACTAGCTTAACGGAAGTGTCGTCAGCACCTTTGGACCTATGCGGTCGGTCTCTGTCTTTATCTTTGTGTTTTTTCGGAATGTCGGTAGTCAGATGGCTTACCAAAGCCATTTCTGGATAATTAAACCAAGTACCAAAATAGTTTGATGCGAAAATGAACGGACGACGAATAGTTCAGGGACTGAATAAGGCACAAAACCGACAGCGAGGGAACATCGTGGTCTGGGCCTAAGCAAGGAATGCAGTATGAATGAAAATCTTTCAGGTACTTGCTTTCCACAAGTAATACAACTGTTAACTTTTACTGACATCGGTTTAGAGCAAGAAAAAGGATCCCCAATGGGGTACTTAGCTTTTTTGAAGACTTTGGTTCTGAAATTCGAAAACGAAAAATTCAGGAGTCGGCCGACTGGCACTTGCAAACTGCTTCTGCTTCGGGCACTGCACAGCAAGAAAGACTGATGTAATGGCGTCGGCTGCATGCTTTATACCCCTGACAACTTGACGTCATGGAAGAAGAGACAGCAACTGATGCAGGACCCAAGACTTTGATAATCAGGCCGGCTGAGGGCTACCTGCAAGCAGATAACCCAAATGTAATGACTGCAACAGTGAAACACGAGGAACATCTGGTAACCTTTCTTAGTGTCAGCATGAGATACAAAGAGTTGGTCAGATCTTCTAAATTCCTTTGTACTGTCCAAATAGAATCTCAATTGTCTGTGGACATCAAGTTTATGCAACATGTATTCCAACTTATTAGAATGATTACTGAAAAAGGTTAGAAGTTTGATAGTTTGGTTTAGATTAGTCACAGAACACCCCTTTGGCAGGAATGAGGGATTAGTCCTCAGTGATACTGTCTGGATGGAACACCAAATATGGGGGTTTCAAAGAAAGGGCTTGAAGCTCAGATACCCTGCATGCTGAGGTAATGGCCACCAAGAAAATAGTCTTCCAAGAAAGAAACTTCAACTGACAGGATGATGCAGGCTCAAAGGGGGGAAGAATAAAACGTTACAGCACAAAATTTAGATTCCAGGGAGTAAAGGGCTGTCTAACAGGTGGCTTAAGATGAATGGTACCCTTAAGGAAGGCCCTACATAATCTGTGAGACATCAAATTAGAACCTTCAGCTCCAAGGTGAAAATTCGCGATTGCAGCCAATTGAACTCTAACAGTGGCAGCTGCAGCACCTTCATGAAAAAGCTTAGAAAGGAAGGAATTCCAAGATACTAGCAAATGGGGCAACATAAGGATCAATGTTATTCTGGGAGGCCCAAAAAGCAAATCGCTTCCATTTACTAGCATACAACTTTCTGGTGGAAGCCTTATGCCAAGATACAAGAATGTGCTGTACCTCCGAAGAAAAATCATGTCACCTGGCTAGGTAGGGACTGGAGCAGCCAAGCTGTCAGTCTGAGGAAACGAAGGGAGGGATGGAGGGCCCCTGACGAATGTGTCAGTAGGTCTGGAACTGGGTCCAAAATCCAAGGTTCCTCCAGTCTGAGGAAGGGGAACCAAATCTGATGAGGCCAAAAAGGGGCTATTAAGATTATAGCCCTTCCCAGAGTTTTGGCTTTCTGCAAGAATTTCGGAATCAGGGGTATAGGTCGAAAGGCATACAGGAGTCCAACGGGCCAATCGTGCACGAGCGAGTCCCTTGGGCTGTCCCCCAGAGGGGGATTCAGGGCAAAGTAGCTTCTGCATTTGGCATTCATAGTTGATGCAAACAGGTCGCAGCAAGGCTGGGCACATCTGCGGAAAAATCATCTTCGCAACTTCATTTTTGAGAGACCACTCGTGTGGTAGAAGAATGACTCTGCTCAGTTTGTCCGCTAACACGTTGGATTTCACGCTGGATTTCCCCAGGATATGCATTGCCATCAGAAAGCGCCCAGTGGACACAGTCCACTGCCAAATTCTCAAAGCCTCTCGACACAGGGGGTAAGACTTGGTTCCCCCTTGCTTGTTGATGCACCAGACCACTGACATGTTGTCCATCTGTACCGCAATCATCCCTAGAGGCGGACAGTTGTGGAAGTGCTGCAACGCCAAAAGCACCACTCAGCTCCAGAACACTGATATGCAACTGTGACTCTGTCTCTGACCAGGTGCCTTGGGCTGTTCTTCCCTGAAACACCCCCCACACTCTACCAGAGAAGCGTCCGTGATCACCGTGGCGGACGGTGGGGGAGGAACAAAAGGTAGACCCACTGTAACTTGTTGGCTGGTCAACCACCAACGAAGATCCTTCTTGCAAGAGTCCGTAACCATGATTAAGAATGACATGGGAAGCTGCTGGTAAGACCACTGGGTGAATAGTAACCATTGAAGAATCCTCATGTCCATACGTCCCAGAAGAACTGCTATGAGCGTAGGTGCCATGGTGCCTAGCAGCTTCAGTACTTGATGGGCCAGTACTTTTCTTCTCTGCAAAATGTCTGAGACCTGGTTTCGGAGAGTGGTTATTCTGTCCAGGGGCAATCTTACTGTGGTGGTGGTGGTGTCTAGTTCTGCTTCCATAAAGGAGATACGCTGCGATGACGACAACACAGACTTTTCGTAATTGATAGTGATGCCTAACAGAGCAGAGATTGAGAGTGTGATCCCTGGACAGAACTAGTGGATGCCTGGAGGTGACGGTAAGGAGCCAATCGTCCAGATACAGAAACTCTGAATACTAGTCGCCTCAAGTGACCCGTAACCACTGCCATGCATTTGATAAATACTCTGGAGGTTGTTGCGAATCCAAAGGGCAGTGCACGGAATTGGTAGGGACTGGCGCCAGCTGGAAATGCAGATGATCTCTGGATGGCCTGGCCATTTTGATATGGTAGTACGCATCCTTGAGATCTATAGAGCACATCCAATCGCCCACTCTGAGGAATGGGAGAATAGACTGAAATGTGACCATTCGGAAATTCTTCTTCACAAATGTATCGAGTCTGCTGAGATCCAAGATGGGCCTCCAGTCCCCTGTCTTCTTTGGAACTAAAAAGAATCTGGAGTAAGTTCCGGATCCTATCTGGTCTGCTGCAGCCTCTGGATTTCTATGGCTGCTTGATCCCTGAGACTGGGTGGAATGTCTGGGATTTTTTCCCAAACAGGTGGGTTTTCTAAGAATGGAATGGTGTATCCTCTGGTAACGATGCTTTGTACCCAAGAATCTGTTGCATTTCAGAGCCAGGCATCTGGATACAAAGCCAAGCGACCCCCGACTGCCTCCAGAGCAGGACAGTCAGGCCTCCTTTCAGGAGCGCTGATGGGGCTTACCAAGGAACTGATCCCCGTCACCCTGGTTCCGCGGACCCCCTCTGCCGCCGGGGCAGCATCTTCCATTATTACCCCCTCCTCTGTCCCTGGAGGGGGGTTCACCACGTGTGTTCTGGAAAGCTCCCTGGGACTTCCGGAACCACATTTTTCCACCTTTCTGCCCTTTGGGGTATGGTCTGGTAGGGGTGGAAAAATGGACTCCTACGGTAGACAGAGTCTTTCCCTCTTGCTCACACCTAGTGAGAGTCTCCTTAACTTTGGGCCCAAAAAGAGAAGAGCCATTGAATGGGGTGTTGACAAAGGAAGACTTGAAGGCTTCTGCAAAGGAGCATAAGCGCATCCAGGACCGTCTCCAAAGAGCTATCACTGAACACGCTGCCCGACTCTAACCATCATCTGCATAGGAAATGAGCCGCATGGATGAGATCACTCTGGAGTTAAGGGTATTAAGTTGTGCTGTCACTTTCTCAGAGACAGCTCCATCTGTATTACCCTGCAGAGTATCTCCAAGTTCTTTCAGGAGATCTTTGTAGACCGGTAAAAGGAGTCAAATAGTTAAGCGATCACATAGCAAAGGTCGCAGAATCAACGATGCGTTTCCCATATCTGTCCATCATCCTGGAAGCACTATTAGGAGGAGGGACAGTAAAAGAGGTTTCTGACATCTCTTCTTGGCGTCCGCCGCCACCACCATGGCATCAACCGGGACTCCCTTAGTGAGGAACATCCTGTCTTGGGGGGAGGCGATAAACCTGTTGGGCCTCCGAGGGACCAGTTCCATAGTATCAGGAGACTCCCACTCCCTTTGAGCAACCAATTCCATCAACTCGAAGAGCGGAGTCACCCAGGAGGTGGAACGTTGAGACCCAAAGGCCTTCAGGAGCACCGACATTCTCAGTAGGGCTAACGGACTGCCAGTCACCCCTCTGCTTTAGGACTTCCAGATATCAGCAAAGGAGATATCCTCCTAGGGGGACCGTGGGGACCCTTCCGATTCCTCTAAGTCGGTGTCTGATGTCAAACACTCCTGCAGGGAATCTAAATGCCTCTTCTTACAAAGTCTGTTCCTGGGAACCTCATCAGTGGGGGCTTCTGGTGAGGTCTCAGTAAAGCAAGGGTCACCCGGTGGGGTTACCTGAGGCTCTGGGTCTCGACGCTTCACAGGGACCTGCGATGTAGAGGCAAAGCGGCACTTTAGGGGAGGAGGAAGAGGAGGAGGGACCTGACAACGTGCGAGTCTTAGATGACATAACCCTCTTGATAGCATCGAAGGCACCACTGCTCCGACCCGAGGAAGCCACCGGTTCTGAAGAAGATGGCAACTTCCCCGGAGCCGAGACAGTGGACTCCAAACCAGAGGACGGAGCCGAGCTCATCCGCACCGAAGCCCCGAGAGGAAGGGTTGGAAAGTACAGTTGTGTACACTTACCATAAATGTAGATGTTAGAGTGTATTCACTGTTGCAGTCATTACATTTCGGTAATCTGCTGGCAGGTTGCCCTCAGTTGGCCTGAATAACAAAGTCTTGGGTCCTGCGTCGGTTGCTGTCTCCTCTTCCATGACGTCAGGGGTATAAAACATGCGGCCCACGCCATTTTATTCAGTTTTTTTTTGCCCCAGATGTCAGGTGTCCCCCAAATGGGGAGCAAATATATATATATATATATATATATATATATATATATATATATATATATATATAAATATATAAATTAAATAAATAAATATAAATAAACAACAATATGTGTAAATGCACTTTTAGCAACATAAACCTTACCTTCATCTAAATGGAAATACACCACAAAGGCTTTAGAATATAGTGAAGGAAAGAGAAATTATAGAAAAGGAGGATGGCGGGTGGGTAACCCAGACTGCAGCAGTCAATACACTCTAACATCTACATTTATGGTAAGTGTACACAACTGTACTATGTTCTTTGTGTTTCTCTGTTGCAGTCATTACATTTGGGTAGAATCCCATATCTATGGATAGGAGGATGGAACTAAAGAGCATTAGGAGCGGCTATAAGGCCCTATAAGGCACTGCAGAACTGCAGTGGCAAAGCCTGCCCTGGATTTGGATAAGGGAGGCAAATGATAATGCTTTGTGAAGGTATGAACAGAGCTCCAAGCAGCAGCTTCTAGAACGTCTTTGGTTGGAACTACTCTGAGAAACGCTGCTGAGGTAGAGGCAGCCCTGGTGCAATGTGACCAGATTTCCTTGAGCACAGGTTTACCATGGTGCAAGTAGCAGAAACTAATGCAGTGGCTTATCCATTTTGATATAGCCTTCCCCTCTGATCCTGAAGAAAATGCCACCAATAGTTGCTCAGACTTTCTTAGAGATCTGGTCCTGTTTAAGTAGAATCTTCGTTGTCTGTGCACGTCCAATGAATGCAGGATCCGGTCCCCCTTGTTCTGCGGATTGGGTAAAATGTTGGCAGGTGAATAGTTTGGATAAGAGCCACACTGGATACCACCTTAGGCATAAAGCAAGGATTGGTCCTGAGGGACACCCTGTCCGGGTAAAATGTAATAAAAGGTTCCACAGCCATGAGAGCCTGTAGTTCTGAAACCCTTCTTGCTGAAGTGATTGCCAAAAAGAAAGCTGTTTTCCAAGATAAAAAATTTATATCCGCAGTAGCTGCTGGTTCAAAAGGAGGCAGGGTGAGTTTTTCCAGCACAAAATTGAGGTCCCATGCAAGGAGTTGGTGAACTTCTGGGAGGCCTTAAATTTTTGGCCCCTCTAAGATACTGTTTTAGCAGAGGATGAGAAAAAATGGGAGGCTCCGTGTTGTAATGAGCCGAGATGGCAGAGGCATGGATTTTTACTGAAGAAAAAGATAGGCCCTTGTCTAGCATCTCAGTCAAGTATTGTAAAATCTGAGGGATATTTGGTTTTGCTGTTTCCGTTCCTTGCGCTCGACTCCAATCACAGAATCTCTTCCATTTATCAGTATAAGATTTTCTAGTATTAGGCCTTCTAGCTTCCAAAATGACATCCATCACAGACTTACTGAGAGGTGTTGTTTGAATAATTAAATGATCAGCAATGCTGCAAGGTTCAGAGTTTGGAGCAGAGTGTGCAGAATTTGATTGTTCTGCTGAGACAGTAGATGAGGTATTTGAGGCAAGTACCAAGGAGGGAGTTGAGACATATTACTTAGAAGTGGGTACCAGTGCTGGTGAGGCCAGTCTGGAGCAATTAGGATAATTTTCGTTTTTTCCTGTCTGACCTTTAGTAAGACCTTGGAGAGAAGAGGCAGAAGGGGAAAGGCATAGACTGATAGGTTTTTCCAACTGAAGGATAGGGCATCCACTTTCCATGCTTGTCTGTGAAAAGTCCTTGTGCAGAATTTGTCCAGTTGATAATTATGGGGACAGGCAAATAGATCTATGTCTTTGCTCTCCCATTTCTGTGTTACCATGCTGAAGATTTGTGGATCCAGTTTCCACTCGTGCGGGTCCATAGGTTTTCTGCTTAGGTTGTCTGCCAGAGTATTTTGTTTTCCTGGCAGGAATTGAGCTTGAAGATGTACTTAGGTCAAGGCTGTGTTCCACAATGCCATGGCTAGTCTGCAAAGGGGGTAGGAATGTGTACCCCCCTGCTTGTTTATGTACCACATAACCGTGGTGTTGTCCGTCTTTATCAGTAGTTGTCCTGGATGAAGTAAGTTCTTGAAGGCTGTCAGAGCATTCTGAACAGCTAGCATCTCTTTCTGGTTGATATGCAGATGCATTTATTTTGGGCTCCATATGCCCTGAATGCATCTCCCCGCCAGGTGGGCCCCCCAAGCATAGATTGATGTGTCTGTAGTTAGGGATTGGGTTGCAGGGGTAGAGTGAATGACCGTCCCTTGTTTTGGTGACATGTCTCTGCCCACCAAAGAAACTCCTGTTGTAGGCAGGGAATGAGAGGAATTATTGTTTCCAGACTGTGACAATGTTGACTCCATAAACATTTTAGGTATCATTGAAGTTTCCTCATATGCAGTCTTGCATATGTAATTAGTAGAATGCAAGAGGCCATGAACCCCAAAGCCTGCAGAATTTGTCTTGCAGATAACTGGGTTTTTGTTGCCATCTGTTTGAAGTATGTTGTCAGTTGCCTTAGTCTGGCGTAAGGTAAGCCATATGAGCAGCTGTATTCAAGCTTGCACCCAGGAATGTAATTATTTGAGAGGGTACCAGTTGTGATTTCTTTGCGTTTATTGTGTACCCTTGGCGTGTTAGAAGCCTTTTTACAAACACCAGATGTTGAAGAAGAATGTCCTTGTTCTCTGCTTGAATGAGACAGTCGTGCAGGTAAGGATACATTTATATGCTTCTTTGTCTGCAAAATGCAATTACTGGTGCCAGGCACTTTGTAAAGACCCTGGGCGCAGTAGATAAACCAAAGGGCAGTGCAGAGAATTGGTAATGCAAAAAACCTGCCTTGAAGCGGATGTATCTTCTGCACGATTCCCTTATTGGGATATGCAGGTATGCCTCTTTTAAGTCTAGAGTCACTAACCAAGCGTTCTTGCCCAGCATGGGTAGTAGCTGTTGTAAAGTCAGCATTTTGGAATGTCCAGGAACATGTTCAAAATCAATAAGTCCAGTATTGGACGCCATGCATTGTCTTTTCTGGGTACCAGGAACAGTCTTGAGTAAAAACCTTGTCCTTTTTCCTTTTCTTGTACTGGTTGAATAGCCCCCATATCCATGAGGGACGTAACTTGTTTCTGACCCTCTGCCCACTGATTTTGTGGCAGATATGGCCAACCGTTTGGAATTGTCAAAGTATGGAAATGAAATCTGTACCCCCGGGATACTATGTTTAATACCCACTTGTCCTAGGTAATTAGCTGCTAATTTTCCCCCCCAAGGGGGCTGCCAAAAGATAAGTGCTTGGTGAAGGTAGAGGGAAGTCAATGAGACTGCTTACTCTAGGGTTGTGCTTTGTTTCCTCCAGATTTGGAGGTGGAGGCACCCCATTGCTTTGACCTGTAAAAACCCTGTGATTAGTATCTAGAGCCTTTAGAGAGCCAGGATTTGCCTTGAGAGGCTCTGCTGGACACAGGAAAGGACCAATTTTTAGTAGACCAGTGCCTACTGAACCTGGGTGGCTGCACTTGTAAGAAATCTTTTACAGTTTGCATAGATTTAGCTTTGTCTTCCATTTTCTTTAAAACCTCTTCTGCCTTATTACCAAACAGAGTATCATGCTGTAAAGGGGCATCCAACTATAGCTTTAACATGATCAGGCAGATTTTGCTCCTTGAGCCAGGCATGCCTTCTAATCACAGATCCAGTAACTGCGGCCCTGCAAGAGGCCTCCAAGGAATCAAAACCACATTGCAAAGTATGCTTTCCACCCTGTTCTGCTGAATGCAATAATTCCTGTAATTCTTTATTTTCCACACAATCAGAAATCAACATTTTCTGTTTCAATAAGCCCATAACATGCTGTTGATATTTAAGCATATGAAACCGGCAGTTTAAAGCCCTAATTGCCAAGGTTGCAGACATATAAACCTTCTTTCCCCATCTATCCAGCGCCCTGGAATCTCTATCAGAGGGGGTAGGATTTTTGGCTGTAGATGCCTTTACACCTTTGGGACCTTGTGAGATAGTCTCAAGATCAGCAGCAGGATTTTTGAATAGAAATTTGTGGGAGTCAGGAACCCTGTAATATCTGTCTGGCTTACTAGGAGCCGGAGGTAGGGAATCAGGAGCCATGCTTGATTCCGAAAACACATCAACAACAATGTCTAATACAGGAGGTATAGCCAAAGGCCTATACTGAGGAAGGAGGAGGAAATCCCTAAGCCTCTTTTTTGATTCAGAGAAATCCTGACTCTCCCAATGAAAATGTTCCCTTAAAGTATGCAAGGTTTCTCCAAAAGAATAATCCTCAGGAAGAGATGCAGATGGGATGGATTCTTCTGCATCTGAATCCTCATAGGGTGGAATAGAAAATTCCCAATCAGAAGAGGAATCACAAGAAATGGAAACCTGATCTGAAGACTCAATCAGCGTCTTGCCTAGGCCTCTTAGCGGGGGGGGGGGGGTTGGGAACCCCTGATCAAGGTAATTAATTCCTCAGCCATTTTGATCATCTGTTTTTTAGGCATAGGGGCCTGAGCACGTGGCTCATGCATCATTTTTTTAGACTTAGAAGATGTTTTTGTAGCTGACATTGGTTTTATATAAAAATGCTAAGTCCTGAAAACACCCTCAGAAGCCGGTGCCTGCTAGCGGCTCCGGACCCATCCAAGGGAGAGACATTCATGGGTTCAAAACTCTGAGAATCTCGCTGCATACCGGACTCCGCCTGGGTCTCAGTAGAGGCTAGTGACTCAAAAGTAGCGGGTATCAGGGGCTGCGAACGCACCTCACTTGAGTACTGGCGAACCGGCAAGTGGCTTAGGAGAAGCTTCGTCATCTATTTTGGACCTCGATGGTCTGTCTCTGTCTTTTTCTTTGCGTTTTTTGTGAACTCCGGTAGTCGGATTGCTAATCGACGACATTTCAGGGTAATTAAATCTGGATCCAAAATATTTTGAAGCAAAAATATACCAACGCTTAATAGTGCGTTGGTTAACTCTAGCAGAAAACCAATAGTAAGGCATGTTATGATCTGGGCCTAGGCAAGGAATACAGTACAAATGAAAATACTTATGACTTATTTGCTTCCCACAAGTAATGCAATTATTAACTTTTACCAACATCGGTAAGGAGCAAGAAAAAGTTTCCCCAACGGGGTACTTAGCTTTAGTTGAAGACTTCGGTTCTGAAACTTGAATGCGAAAATTTCAGGAGTCGGCCGACCAGCACTTGCGAACTGCTTCTGCTTTGGGCACTGCGCGGCAAGAAAGACTGAATAAAATGGCGTCGGCTGCATGTTTTACATCCCTGACGTCATGGAAGAGGAGACAGCAACCGACGCAGGACCCAAGACTTTGTTATTCATACCAGCAGATTACCCAAATGTAATGACTGCAACAGTGAAACACGAAGAACATCTGACGCATCAGTTCAACTCCCCCCCCCCCCCCGAACCAACGGGAGAGTGTCAGCTCCCACACTCTTTCAATGGAACCGAAGAAATCAGGGTTAACTGAGCCGAAGTCATTGGAACAGGCCTTGGCTCCAAAGGCTCCACAATCATCAGATCCTCCTCCCCTGGCTCCGACAGCCCTGCTCGGCTCGGAGGAGGAATAGTCACAGGCAGTGGGATGTTCTTAGGCCCAGAGACCTGTTGAGTCGAGGCCGATAACAATTTAGCCAGTTCTGGGTTCTCCATAAGCCTCTGTACCACCCGGTCCCCATCCACATCAGAAAAGGTCCTCGACGAACGAGTCGAAGGAACCGAAAACGCCATCGATTGAAGGATTGGCAACTTCAAGGATTCGGAGACCGGCTCCAAGATGGGGGACTGGCTCCAAAAAACTTGCTCGGTGCACGGCTCCGAAGACTGCGGAGCCAGCGACCACACCTTCATGGTAAGGCTTGGAGCCGATAACTTGGGCTCCGAAGACGACTTCGACCCATTCGATGACTTGGAGGTCTGGTCAGCTTAAATAAGCCTTTACCTACCAGCTTCCTTCTTCTCTCCAGTAAAAGCATACTACTGAAGGAACAGGCCCTATACAATAAACACAATTCACATGGGCGTCCGTAATGGACATCTTCTGCCTGCATTTTGGACACTTTTTGAAGCCGGATTTTTGTTTCTCCTTATGGTCAGACATGTTATAAACACCACAGAACCCTACAGAGGAAAGCAAGGTTACTAAATGATCAATCACACTGTAAACTCCAATAATTTGAACAGTTGTATGTTGTCAGATCCCTGAACAACAGTCAACCTAATCCAAAGAGAATATACAGTAACACTATAGCAGAAAACGCAGTTACTGCAAACTAACCACACTGCAAACTAACAGACCTGAGTGGCCAGTACCCAAACTGAGCACACTAACACATTATTTAAAGGTAAAAGCGGATAGGGAGCAACTAAAGAAAGTGCAAAGACCTAAGAGCAGCCGCTCTGCAAAGGACGACATTTTAAATAAAGAAACTCACAAGCTAAATACTCCACAAGCAGCGTAACTGTAACAACTTTAGGTATTTAAGCAATTATCAGCAGAATACTGCCAAAAACAAGTAAATATAAACAAACTGGCCCGTGCTCTCCGACGACCTGCCATCAGTTTCAGCGGCAAACTAGATCGGAGGTAGGACAGAGAGCATCATGGGATAAGGACCTGGCCTCCAGCTACTTTGAGATCTTCAGCTAGTAAAGTGGCCGACTCAGAGCCGATGGTTCGGCTCCGAACCGATGTGCAAGAACAAACAGCAAGATTGAACAACTTCACATTGAAAGTTTTCATGTTGTATTTTATACACTGATGAAGGGATTTGTGTTCCCGAAAGCTTTGTTTTATTAAAATAGTGTTTCTACAAGTCCAGCGTGTTATTTTGCAGTTAATACCTCACACACAGTGAAACTAGCTAGAAAAGATTTACAAACAGTGCGACAGTAAAAACCTTATTTATCAGGCCCTGTGAGGCAGACAATTTTAGTTCAACCATGCAGATTAGTTTATAGCTATAAAATACAGTCAAGAGTATGCAGCAGACAATAAAAAGTGCTATAAATATCTAGAATAAGCAATAACTAGTAAAAAATAAGCAAAGAAACAGGATACTTACTGTTATACATCACAGATCAGAGTTTTGGTTCGTGCCTGTCCTCCGTTTAGCTTCATGTGAAATGGCAGAAACACTCACAAGGTAACTTCTTAAGTAACAGAAGGTTGAAATCTGAAACAACTTTAAAAAAAAAAAAAAAAAAGCTCAAAAGAACCAATGAGATGCTTACTACAAGCCATAGACCAGGCAACCCTACCAGCCAATGACCATAAACACTAGCTCGAAAGGCTGTTGTAGCAGCAGTATACACCTTTTTGCCCAGCTGTTTCATGACCCTACTGTCCTTTGTCAGAAAGGAGCAATTTAGTAGATGACAAGAGTTTGGAAGGTTTGTCAGAGGAGACAGACACAATAGAGGGGTCAGCAAAGAGACATTTGCAGAGAAACTTACAGTCGTCAGGCACCTTATAAAACGTGTCAGGCTATTTAGGGACTGGAGGTTGGGAATCAGGAGCCTGAGAAGCCGCTGAAAAAGTTTCTAACAGGGCAGCTAGGACCAGAGGGGCAGCAGAAGGCTTAAGGGACTCCATCTGGAGAAGTTCATAATACTGCTTCTGGATGTCAGAAACGGAGTACAGTCCCATTTAAAGAATTCCATCATATGAGAGATAGCAACCTCAAGAGAGAGTTCCTCAAAGGGAGAATCTGGGCTAATGGAATCTTCCTCCTCAAAATGGAAGTCCAAAGGAGAAGGGATCCCACAGGAGTACCCTAAGACTCTTCCCAAGAGTCCCAAGTCCTCATCATAAAAGAGTTCTGTTCTCTAGGCCTCTAAAGTGGAGTAGACAACCAAGAGGGAGGAGGGACAGAAACTTCCTGGGCAGAATTGAAGGCCACAAGTGCATTAAACAGCCCCCGTATAAAACTCAGTGATACATGCTGGGGATCTTTGTAAGCAGGGGAGTTGTGCTTAGTTTTCTGCTGCTTCTTCAGAGGGACATCCACCCTAAAGACCTTAGAAGGTATAGACCATTGCCAACACACAATGTAGTGGGAATCTCCTCACGAACAGGAATCTGCAGAATGCCCCTCAGTCCCTCAGATCTGATCGGGCGAGGTTCCCCCTCAACAGCTGCAATGGGTGTCTGCGGAGCCTCTGAGGATGTACAAGAAACCAGATCCATGCCAGCCTCTGACAGGATGGTGGCAGAGGAATCCAACGGAACAATCAGACAATCCTCCAGGCATTCACCAGCCTTAAGAGAGACATTCTGCGGAGGCAGTACAGTAGCCAAACCCAAACTAATTTTTTGGTAGTCTTCTTCGCAAACAGCTGACCCTAGGGATGGGATGATTCTGCCATAGCACCCTGTGCCAACAACTTAAAATGCTGTTCTCCTAACACTTCCCTTCCTGGATGACATGTAACCTCACAAACCAAAAGAAAAATAACAAGAAAACTCCAATGGGGCACTTATCTGAAAATGGCCTGCTAACACACACAAACGAAGGAGCATTCAGACTGACGATCGAAGATGGCACTCGGACTGGTCGCAAAGAAGTTCTGCTGTATGTACATCCATACATTATCTTTATGCCCTACGCTACAAGTGGGGAACATGTGTGTGATGTACGATGTCCTTAAAATCTTAACACTTTGGTTTACTGGCCAGATGTTGAGCTACCCTTGGCAGGGGATCCCATTAATGAAGAATTCCGCAACAGGGATACGGAAGGATGTCTAAAGCAACTAAAAACATGTTCACTGCTTTGCACAGGTTTTGGGGGTTTTGTACCATTAGTGACCCCAGACAGTAGAAATACCTTGTTAAAAATACAACTTAAGAAGTTCCTCATCAACGCAGGTTCTATCTATACACCCCATTCATACAGCTCAACTTAATTTTAATTAGATAATACTAGCAGGTGACTTAATATTTATTTTAATGACTGTGCTTAAGGAAATGAAGACAAATAATAGGAATCTGACCTTGTAGATTTCTAGACATCAAATATTCCAAACTGCATCGTTACACTTAGACAGAAAAATAAAATCATGCCAGACTGCTAGAAGGAAACCAACCAAAAACAGTGCACACAGTAGAATCTACTTCAATCACTTAAAATGTTTGTATTGCCAAAATACCCTGATCAGGCTAACTTTACAGCATTCTCTACAATGCAAAGGAAATATAAAATAATCTTAACTTAAAACATATTCCTTATACACATAGCAAATATGCAAGGTTGTAACAGATTTTAGAACAATAAACAGGATTTAACCTTTTCAGTAAATCTTATGTTGTGGCTATTTTGTTTAGAATAACTCAAAGAAAATTTTAAAAACTGGACCATATCATTCAAGCTGGTTAAAAAGTTCCAACTGTTGATCGTGATAAATACATTTCTAAATCAAACACAAATTCAGTTACTATGGCAATTAGATAATAGGATACAGTCACCAATAAATAAGGAAAAAGATTTCGAAGCCACACAACCTTTTATCCTTTTCCCAGAACATATTAAACCCAGCTCACATGTCAACCTGTACTCACGTGATAGAAAGTCTGGAGGGTTTAAATTATTCCCACAACATATTAAACCCAGCTCACATGTCAACCTGTACTCACGTGATAGAAAGTCTGGCGGGTCTGGTGGGTTTAAATTATTCCCACAACATATTAAACCCAGCTCACATGTCAACCTGTACTCATGCGATAGAAAGTCTGGAGGGATTAAATTACACATCCAATAGGTATTTTAAATATTTAAGACTACCATTCAAGAAACTTTTAGTTAAATTTCTAATACATTGCCAAGTGAAATTTCAAATTTAGCCTAACAAGTTAGTACATTTTAAAGTATTAAACTCCAAAGACAGTGAGTGACTGAAACATGGAGAGAGTCCTTGCACTGACGAAACCAACATACTGTTAAAAAGGGAAGCAAAAGTTATATATTTTGGGTGAAATGTGGTTACTGGTTAGTAGATAGACTGCCTGAAGTCAGCAAAAAATAAATAAATAAATAAAAAATCTTGGGAAAGAAAGAAAATGTCAAAACAGAGGAAAACGTTGTGGATGGGAAGAACCTCGTTGCTAATCAACAGGAAGCAGTCTCGTCCTACATTATCAATGCAGGAAATGGACTTGGATAAACGTGTATTCAGAAGTGTTGTAAACAAATGGGACTTGGGGAAAAATCATAATTTCATTAGTGTGGTATTTAATCAAAGTCTTCAGAAAGTAGAAACACAAATGAAGGCCAGAATGACAAGAGATCAAAGCCTCAGATGAAGAAATGCTTCAAAACATAGTAGAACCAGAAAGCAAAATACAAACGGAAAACCTGAGGTTTTCTGCAATGTCAGAGAAGTTGGAAGGACTAGACTGTATAACCTTTATGATGATACAAACAAGCAACTGGACTGTTGTTGCACTGGAGGATTTCATAATCAAACAAGCACGTTGTACCCAAGACCCGTAGTGGTTAAAATGCAGTCATACCAACAAGAGAGGTGCTTCTCACAAAAACTGTTGCAAAAAGGAAAGGAGCACCAAACTGGGGATGCCATGATATTTGGGAAAATGGTTATTCAGGATATACCAGTAAACTTATTCCAGTCAGGAGAAACCAGCATTTGAACCAGAAGCTGGTATGGTACGAAGTTAAGGACTGTGAAGAAAATAAACAATAAAGCAAATTCGGTAATAATAGGGAAAACTGCCACAAATTAATCTCATATGTGTGGCCTACTTCATAGTGCTGGGGAAATTAAATGTATGAATCACACGTTATGTGACTACTGTCCGTGAAGATAATAAAATAAGGAAAATAATTTAGCATTTTCTAATCGGAATTTCTGTTAAAACATTGTTACTACTATGGTAAAATACAACTTGGCGATGCATACTAAGTTATTATACCCACAAGGAGGTTATCAGTCATTTTTTTTTCTGGGTGCTGGTTGGCTTCATCAGTAAAGTAAGGCAACAAAGTAGGTTTCTA